>NC_086232.1:2014109-2314109 GCF_036321145.2 Pelmatolapia mariae
CACTTTGAGTGCTCAGCCAGAATAGAAAAGGAATAAATCAGACATGAAACCAAGTGTGTTCTAGTTTAAGTAAAACAGAATATTCAGTAGGAATTTAAGAAACCAGCCGGCCACGATCCAGAGTGGCTGCAGCATGTTACTGTGAAACAACAATGACTTTTTTTGCATTTTCATTTTATAGATAGATAGATATGTATACCATACCATACATATACTGTATATACATAAACATATGCATCAACATTAACATTCTTGTCTAGTTATCGGATGTATGTAGCTACGGGCTTGTGGTTCATGTTAATTTGCAATGAATTAACACAAAAAAGACCCATTGGGGTCATTCTATGGAACTGACCTGCAGCTGGTGTTGTGATATTTGTGGTTGGAACTTCATGCTTATCTTTTATAAGCTGTGTGTGCACAGAGGCAACACAGCGATGGAAAAGAGGGGAGGGCTGATAAGAATGGAGACCCAAGGGTGGAGGCAAAACTACGACATGGAAACATTACTCTGGGAAGGCATGACTTTAGCTGAACCTGAGGCTGTAGACAGACAAATAAAACCCAGTGATATTTACACTGGGGCAAATGAGGGCAATGTACAAACAAAGAAACTGACGGCCTGTTGCATGCTATAGCTGAATTCTCCGATATTATCGGTTTCATTTAATTTAATTTATGTAAACAAAGAGTGTTTCTCATGATACCTTCAGCGTGAACACTTATGACACCGTAGTTACAACCCCAATTCAAAAAAAAAGAAAAGAAGTTAAGACACAACGTAGATAAAAACAGAACTCAATGGTTTGTAACTCTCACAAAGCCATATTTTGTCTCCACAGTATAACATAAAAATGATTTTAAATATTTAAACTGAGACATTGTATCATTTGATTTAAAATAATGGCTTGTTTTGATTAATGGGAGCAACAAAAGGCCAAAAAGGTAAACGATACTAAAAAGAAACAGTTAGAGGAAGACACAGTGACTGTACTGTTCTCTCTATGTGTTGAACTCCCTGAGCGTGAACATAGATAAACAGCCAGCCAGACTCCTTTTCAAGAGCCAGGAAGGTGAGCGTACTTGCTCCTTTAATGACTTCGAACATAGTGTTGAACTGACATCATTGAACTGGAGTGAAACTAGAAACACATAAAACTAAACTCTTAATGGATTGTCATATAATCAGCAGATAAGTATATTTAGGCACTAACATAGGAGACTACAAGATAAGTATCCTGTAGATATACAATCTGATATTAATACAAAGAACAATAAGCAGGTAGTGGGCAAGTGTACACTTGTATCATTAGCTCAGAAGCTACGACCTATAACTACTGCACTTCAAGGAAGGTACAAAATAATGTCTCAAACACCCTATTACTAATTGTCTAATATACAAAGAACTGACAGAACTTACGACCATCGCTTTCTGAAGGATTATTTTGGATTCAACTCAAAAGATTTCAAAGGTGTAGCCATGCTTTCCCCACTGTTCCTGTCTATGCACATGTCAAAATAAAGGCTTTCCTGTCTATTCGGATGTCAAAATAAAAGCTTCACAATTTTCTGATGTATAACAATAGAAATACAATTTCCTCTTATTTGTCTCATTAGCATGTGAACATATTCAAAACAGAACAGTGACTCGTCAGGTTAACTGACCACAGGTCAGTAAAAGAAGTGAAAAATAAATAAATAACCCTGCATCTAGAAACTGTTCAGATATTTCAGAATAATGTTCGTCAGTGTGAAACTGTGACGACTGTGTCATCGTAAACTGTACGTAATAGCAAAGGATTCTGAGAATGTGGAGAAACCTCCGAGCACAACCATCGAACCTGGAACTGATGCATGTGTGAGCGTTAAGAACAGGCGCGATGGTGTCGTTAAATCACTGAGTGGGCTCAGAAACACCTCCAGTAGTGATGGTCTGTGAACACCAGGTACCACACAAGTGCAGCTTCTGTTGTTCTTTGAATGAAGGTGTGTGAGAAATGAAGGTGTGTTATTCATGTCTGTGATACAAATATGTAACACACACACAGCAGCTGCTTATGACCACTGCTGCTATAACCGTGCAAGTGTAATGATCAGAGCAGGACAGAGCTGATCCACAGGAAATGACATGAGCAGAGCCTTTGAGATAAAACAGAGACGCTTCTTCTTCATACTGTCATAGTTAATATACACCACGTTCCAAATTATTATGCAAATAGTGTTTAAGTGTTATAAAGATTAAATGAGTTGTTTTTCAATTAAACCCATCGATGGAATTGTGTCTCAGGACTCTTTGTATCACTGAAATTAATCTCAGACACCTGTGATCATTAGTTTGACAGGTGAGCCCAATTAAAGGAAAAACTACTAAAGGAGGATGTTCCACATTATTAAGCAGACCAGCATTTTCAAGCAATATGGGAAAGAAAAATGATCTCTGCTGCTGAAAAGAGTGAAATAGTTGAATGTCTTGGACACGTAATGAATACCTCAGATATTTCACGAAAACTTAAGCGTGATCACCATAATGTTAAGAGCTTTGTGGCTGAGTCACAGCACACATGGGTTCGTGCAGATAAAGGCACAATGATGAAGGTTTCTGCCAGACAAATACATCAGATTAAGAGAGCAGCTGCTAAAAGGCCATTACAAAGCAGCAAACAGACATTTGAAGCTGCTGGTGCCTCTGGAGCCCTGTGAACATCAAGCTGTAGGATCCTCCAGAGACTGGCAGTTGTGCATAAACCTTCCACCCCTAACCAATGCTCACAAGCAGAAACAGCTGCAGTGGGCCCAGAACTACATGAAGACTCATTTTCAAACAGTCTTGTTCACTGATGAGTGCAGCGCAACCCTGGATGGTCCAGATGGATGGTTGGCTGCGTCGTCAGCAAGGAGGTGGTGGAGTCATGTTTTGAGCCGGAATCACGGGGAGAGAGCTGGTCGGCCCTTTTAGGGTCCCTGAAGGAGTGAAAATGACCTTTCTGACTGACCACTTTCTTCCATGGTCGAAAGAGAAGAACTGTGCTTTCTGCAACAAAACCATCTTCATGCAAGACAATGCACCATCTCATGCTGCAAGGAACACCTCTGCATCCTTGGCTGCTATCGGCATAACAGGAGAGAAACTCATGGTGTGGCCCCCATTCTTCCCTGACTTCAATCCTATTGAGAATATGAGGGTGGGAGACAGTTCACATCCAAACAGCAGCTCTGGGAGGCTATTCTGACATCCTGCAAAGACATTCAAGCAGAAACTTTCCAAAAACAAGTTCCATGGATGCAAGAATTGTGAAACTGCTTTCAAATAAGGGGTCCTGTGTTAATGTGTAACTTGTAACCTGTTAAGATGTTTTTGATTGAAATAACTTTTGATGTCAGTGAAATTGATCTACTAATGCTGCAAATTCAACAAATGACCATTTTCAATTCTCTACAACCTATAAAATCGTTTGAAACTCTGTGCGTAATAATTTGGAACAGAGCATTGTAAGTTTTTTATTTTTGAAAAACATACTGTTTTCATTGGGAGGTTTGTTCAGTAACATTTGAATTCTACTCTAATGGTTGATGACTCGAAAATTATGCTGACTGCCATTTGAACCGACTATTTAGGAAAAACAGAGAAAAATATCATTTGCATAATAATTTGGAAGGCGGTGTAGTAACCTAACACAGGACGTGTTGATTAATGGCATATTCAAAGTCTCTCCTGACATGCACTGTGCAGTTTGTTAAAATAAGATGATGTTAGTCAGTAAAAAGCCTTTGGCTGGATCCAAACTCACACCAAACCTCAGAGTTATAGATAGAGTGAACTCTGAGTAAATGCAGTCATGACTAAAATTATGAACTGCTGTGTGGATTTGACAAAACGACAGTTGAAACCATATTACAGTCCAGTTCATGCTGTCACAGTGGCTCTGTCTTATATAGCTTTACAGTTTACACCCAAACCACCAACTGAAGATCTTCCTGTAGAGAAAAAATATTTTCACATTTACATTTCATGTATCCCTCCACTCTCTGACCCTTACACTAATTTGTTGTTTAAGCAACACTTAATGAATGAATTTAACTATAGAGTTACAGTGTAGTCGCTTGGCTACATAAGTAATGTTTGAATAAATTAAGACAAATGATGTATTAAATCCAATTAAGTAATCCTCCAAATATATGAAACTAATGCAAGTTTCAACTGAGTATTAAAGCCTGTAGTGTAACTGAGCCACATTCATGAGGCGGCAGTGTTCCACGTGTGTCTATACTTAGAGTGAACGCCTTCTGACACACACGTGCACACACACACACACGTCTGGTTTGCTCTCCTCGTGGGGACATCCCATTGACATAATGCTTACCGTAACCTAACTGTAACCCTGACTCTAAAACCACATTTTGAGTGTGAAAAATGCCTTCAGCCCCGTGGGGACCTGGATTTTAGTCCTCACCAGTATAGTAAGAACCCACACACACACACACACACACACACACACACACACACACACACACACACACACACACACACACGGCACGACTTTTTTCCCCTGTGTTTGTACAAAGCTTTTAAGAGCGCCACCTGCTGGTTACTTATTAAAATGTACAACTGTAGAGAAAATGTTGAAAGCTCTGAAGGTTTTGTCCTTGGACAGAAAGTCAGATTTACTCCATGTGACAGAACGATCGTTTCTCTCTCTCATCTAGCTGCCGAACATGTTTGGGAACATTCGATCAACCGTCCTCTCCCTGATGATTGGCTCCTATGCTTCTTCAGCTGTCACCTTCCCCGGTGTCAAGGTACAGACACACACACTCACACACCTCGTTGAAAGGTGGAAAATCTTTCTTGGCTGAAAGCTAGAAGACATTGCTTGTTAAACTGTAGTAGAAGGGTTGTAAACTGTAGGGAACATGAAAGAAAGCAAAGGGGGCAGAAGGACCAAACAGCTGATGACAGAGAGGACAGTGGACAGGAAACGGGAGTAAAAGAACAGGAAGAAGAAGAAACAAGAGACAACACTGGGAGGAAATAAAAGGGAGGATACTGCCGTGAGATTTCACATTAACAGTAACTAAAGGTCAAGTTTGCAGCATCATGCACACGTTTTACTTTTCCTTTATTCACCTCAACCCTTAAATCTCTTCCCTCATGCTTCTCTGTGTCCTACTCTTCCTCCTCCTCTCCAGGTGATTTATGATCTTGGCGTCTCTTTCCGGGTCATCATGTGGGTCTGGACTGGAATGGCCTGCACTGTGATCCTAAACTGCTTCCTGAACTGGCCCATTGAATCTTTCCCTGCACCCGAAGACATCAGATACACGTCAGTTTTAACAGAATAGACGGATTAACACTGGAAACTGTTAAAAGTAGAACAAAAGTCTAATGATGAGACAGTTGTGATCAGTATGATCACTCCTACAGAGCGTAGTGATCATATCTGAACTATAGCTCCCTGGATTCCCACAGAGGTACCAGTTTGGGGTGATTCCATTCTTCCTGAGAGATTTTGCAATTTCTCCAGGGAAGACACAAAAACCTGACTGCAGGATGCAGAACAGAGAGCGCTGAGAGTCGACAAAAGCTCACAATGGAAAGAGATATGAACACAACACAGAGAACAGAAGAGTGACAACAACACCTAGGACAGCTCTGCACAGACTGATCAGAGGACACAGAGTCATTGCAGTCGGTTAGGCTTTCTATCTGCTCCAATGCTAGAGAGGAGGCTATGCTGCCTTCAGACTAATATAAATATTGACGAGTTTTAGGGAATTGCTCCTCATGTTGTGACTTCATGGCCTTACCTGCTATCTGACCCACTCATGTCAAATCGAAAAAGTCAGCTGTCACGAGATTTCATGATGAACCTTTCCCATGTGTTCTGATTTTTACAGATTCAGTAAAGTGAGCTGTGATTTCGGGCACTTTTTATGAGTATTTCCAAAAGTCTTCAACTTAAAACATCTTTGAGATAGTGGGTATTGCACATTATGACTCTTCCCATTACATTCTGTGTGTTTTTTTCCTCTTAACAGTAAAAGGGTGAAGACAAGTGGGGTTGTGACAGAGGACAGCCTGACCGGGGACAGGAATATCACCCACATGACTGCAATGGAAGACACAATGGGATCCAAACAGACAGTACCTGAGCACACAGACCCCCACAGCACAGCTCAAGGTATTTGTTTTGTTTTTTTGGCTTTAGGTTAAGTTGAGCTTGCTGCCGACACTCTCAGTGATTTTATTCTCAAAAAAATCAAGCTCCCATCTTCCGAGCGGTCATCAATGGCTCCCTTGCCGTTGATGACAGTTAAGTGTTGCCCCGAGTCCAGAATAAACTGATTTAAGTCCAGAAAAACACCGTCAGGGTCTTGTTCACGAGGGGAGAGTCGACCAGTGGTTGACAGACCAATGGTCCAGCATCTGCAGTGATGAAAGTGCTGTACTGACAGTGTTGGGAAAATGGTAAATGGCCTGCATTTGTATAGTGCTTTACTTAGTCCCTGAGGACCCCAAAGCACTTTACACTACATTCACACACTGGTGATGGCAAGCCACACTGTAGCCACAGCTGCCCTGGGGCGCACTGAGGCGAGGCTGCCGAACACTGGCGCCACCGGGCCCTCTGACCACCACCAGCAGGCAAACATGGGGTTAGTATCTTGCCCAAGGATATTTGGCATGCAGTCTGGGATCGAACCACCAATCGTCTGATTAGTGGCTGACCTGCTCTGCCACCTGAGCTACAGCCACCCCTAGGTTTTCTAGTCTTTAAAGACTTTTGTGCACTGTAAACTACCATGAACAGCAAAATGAACCTGCACGGCTCTGAGGTCTGCATCTGCTGAACCAAAGGCTAAATGTACATTCATACATTTTCTCTCTTTGTCTCCTTCTTCAGTTTCTGTGCCGCTCTGTAATTCTGTGTGTTCTCCCATATTCCTGTGGAGTCTTATCACCATGGCGATGACACAGCTGAGGCTCATCTTCTTCATGGGTGCTATGAATAAGATGATGGAGTTCCTAGTCACCCACGGCGACCCCAACCGTAAGAATAATGGTCCATTTTATATTTTTAAAATCTAAATGCTCCATGGTTTATTTCATTAGCCCTGCGACAGACTGGCGACCTGTCCAGGGTGTGCCCCGCCTCTCGCCCCAGCTGGGATAGGCTCCAGCGCCCCCCGCGAATGGATGTTTCTAAACACAAGCAGCCGGAATAGTTTTGGTATTCCTTATGTGGTTTTTAAAAAAACTCTATATCAAGTGTTTAGTGTTCTGCTGGGTGAAAGTTAAGGTTATGGCACAGAATTCACATCATTTTTATTCTCATCAAACTATTTAGTAAACCCTCTCACCACATGAATGCAGGCAATCTGGAAAAGACTACTTTACCATAGTTTCACCATAGGATGAAGGCAATCACTCAGATCTGCAATGAGCTTCCTTGTAAGGTGCACATTGGACCCAAATCATCAAATCAAAGGGAACATGGTTTCAGCGGTTTTTCTTTTATTTGTCACTTGTTTATAGGGCCAAAGTGAGTGTGCTGCTAATGAGAATAATTATTGTTAACCCATCTCTGGTAATCCCTGACCTGCTGCTGTCTCTTTCAGCCTCTGAGGAGCTACAGAAGGAGGTGGAAAAACAAGGTATAAACCGAAACACTCAGTTCTAATGGTGCACACACGATTGCTGTCCACTGAGACTCGACCCAGGACCAAGACCTGTTTGGGTCCTGGCTTAAGATTCAGATTGTTTTTGCTCTGTGGAAGGAACATGTTAGACTTACCATTTCAAACGACTTCAAGAAAGCACCTTGAACAGTGAGTTACACAGATTTCATGGGAACTTCGTGATTCATTTTCTAGAGATCAACCAAATGCAATTTTCTTGGCCAATTCAAAATTCCAACTGTTTTGTAAAATGCCAATACCTGCATTGATCGGCTCTGAGCTCTTGTTCTTGTGCTATGACTACATGCAAGAGTTTAAGTACATATCCTGGGGAGGGAAAAGGGGCAGCGGCCTGGGTGGAGGTACACAGAGTCACTATAATGAGAAGACACAGGCAGTCAGTGGCAGTCTAGTGAATCACACCCGGTGATTAAACTATGATGGTTATGGCTTACGTGTTGCAGGGGCAGGCGTCAGGCAAGGAGGGTGTCTAGGGGGTCTGGGTGAGGAGTGGTCAAGAGAGAGTCCAGAATATACTTGGAGCAACGGCCCTGGCAGGGGGGCAGGTAGGTGAAAGGCCACGATGAAGGGAGGGCAACCTGATAGCAGAAAACCAGCGTCCAGACAGAGATGCGTGTTTTTTCTGCTTGTGAAGTGTGACGGGTACTATGACAGAGAGAAAACACAGTGAGTAGAAATGCAAAAGATAAGGAATCTCACACGAGCTTGGCGGCCACGACTGACGCGAGTTAGCTGAAGATCTGGCAAAGGTCTGTTGTGAGTGCTGGTCTTAAATGCTGGTGACTTGATTGCAGTGAGCTGTGAAGGCTGATTGGAGTCTCCGCCTGAAGGTGGAGCCCAGCAGAGTGGAAAAACCCCGCACTCACCTGGACCATGACAGTTGGTTTTAGCCAGTTTGTCTTTCTTAGCTTCTTTAAAATGTTCAGCTGGTGATTTAAGTGTGTGATGTCTAGTTACAAACTTTTTGTGGTAGTCCACCTGCAGTTTACTGTGGTGAGCTGTGTCTTCCCTCCCAGTGTTAGCATGTGGCATTATTGCATGTCCACGTGTTGCACGTGCATGAAATGCACTGGCATGTAATCGGCAGTGTTGGGCAAGTTACTTCGAAAAAGTAATTAACTATAGTTACTAGTTACTTCTTCAAAAAAGTAACTGAGTTACAAGATTTTAAAAGTAATTAATTACTTGAAAAGTAACTATTGCGTTACTTTAAAAAAAAAAGTTTAACCCTCTGGGGTCCAGGGTATAATTGGCCATTTTTAACTACTTTTGATGTTTCTTCCACATTTCACCTTTAAAAACTATTTGCTTTGCCTTGTTTGGTGTCATTCTTTTCAGCACAACCTCACGTGTCTGAATTTACAGTTATGTTTTCATGTTGACATACTTTATTAACACAATTGATCTAAAATCAGACAAAAAAAATAAAATCTGAGTAGAAAGTTATATCTTTTACTGTAACAACCACAAACATGTTTATTGAATCATATTTCATAACTTTAAATGCAAATATAAATTATCAATTTTAAAATCATATGCACAAGTTTTGCAAACAACAAAGTTATTTGCATCCATTTACCTTTTACCCTTTTTTAAAATAACCATTTCAAACTATTTACAGAACAATCAGCTGTTCTTCAATAAGATGCCACAAATTATTTGTGCCACTCCAAATATTTCTGTCCACTATAAAGGAGAAGATCACAGCCTGATACCTGCAGGTCTGACAGCAGCAGGTGTATCACTCCTGTTTCTACCTGGAGACAGCAGTCACCTCATTGTTCTGACACACAACACAAAACACAACACTACACACTAACTACACAAGACAACACATGAACTACACACTCCAAACACGCTAAACGTCACAAATCTCTCACATCTCAAAACTCGCTCTCTTTTTCTGCTCTCTCTCTCTCTCTCTTTTTCTGCTCTCTCTCTCTCTCTCTCTCTCTCTCTCTCTCTCTGTCACTCCTAAATCTTCCCCCTCTTCCTAAACAACCAAATGTCATGTTGCCATATCATTTTTTGATTGGTCGACATGGTGCATTTTTCCACCAACACGAACGGGCTGATTATGGTTTGATTTTTTATGTTTTGCTCATAAGCAGAGAGTGCTTGCTGTGCTGTCCTTAGACAGTAAACATGAAACTATTGAGGAAAAACACGTGTATATATTGTTTATCATGACTCTGGTTTTATGTGGCCTATCAGCACAATTTAAAAACTGGCACCTTGTTGCTTTGTCTTTAAGTGGTCATGTGATTGGCTTACCATGACTACTTTATTCTTCCTCAGTCAAACAGCAGCACTCATGCCATTGTTTTGCTCCTTAGCTCCAGGTGTTGTGCCAAAAAGTGATCGTCGGGCAGAAAGTGATTGCCGTCCGCGGGAGCGCGCAGCTGCTTAAAGCTGTAGCGCCCAGATTACTTACAGCTACTTCCTGCAGCTGATATAAGATGCTGTAAGCTGAACACAGCTTCAACCGTCTGTTTGTTGAAAAATAGTAACGCGACCGCATTTTCTTGTTAGTAACGGTAACGGTGTTGTAACGATAGGAATAGTAATTAGTTAGATTACTCGTTACTGAAAAAAGTAACGCCGTTACTTGTAACGCCGTTATTCCCATCACTGGTAATCGGACATGTGGGAAGCTGACATGCCGGTTACCTGTCTATGTCGAGAGCACTGACAGGCCCTGTCCAGTCAATGAAAGCGTCTGCAACATTTAAAGATATTACAGGATGACATCCTATTGGCCCACAATGTTTGTTAGACTGGAATAAAAGCTGTAGTACTAGTGGTAAAGAAAAGTAATACAGCTCAGAGATATGGCTTGTGCCAAAGATTTAATGTTAACGTATTGTTGATGGATTTTATTGTATAGGTTCAAGTTGTGTCTAGCCATGGGGCAAATGATATTACCCATGTAAATCACTTTTTTATTGACTCTCCCTCTCTATAAATGTCCTCTCCAGTTGGATTCTACTCATCTATCTTCGGTACGATGCAGCTGCTGTGTCTACTGACCTGTCCATTGATTGGCTACATCATGGACTGGAGGATGAAGGACTGTGAAGAGGAAACTCCAAACACACAAACAGACAATTGGTATGAAAAGTGTTCAGGATAAGATACTACAGACAGACACATAGGCCGGTGTTTAGTACATAGGATGGGTTTAATGTTAACCCTAATTTGAACTTGGATTGCTATATAAAAGAGGAGAAGCCTGGTGGTGTCACTAACATCACAGTGTACCTCTGCATCTTGATTTCACCTCGTTCTAACTTTTTGTGTAGCCATGAGCCTCTTTTGACATTTGAACTTTGTCCTTCTCAGCCAACTGAATGCCTCAAAGAGAAACAGAAAGATCCAGAAACTCACTAATGCCATGAGAGCTTTCATCTTCACCAACCTCCTGTTGGTCACCTTTGGCATCACATCCCTGATAGACAACTTGCCCTTACAGGTTAGCAAAATACTGAGCTTCAGAAGTCCTCACTGACACATCCGAGTATCACTTTTAACATCTGACTTTGCTTCTCTGATAGATGGTGTCATTCATTCTGCATACCATAGTAAGAGGATTTGTTCACTCCTGCTGTGGAGGTCTCTATGCTGCTGTGTGGGTAACAACAGGGCTTTTACTAAGCTACAGTATTTATATATTAACATATGTAATGTGAGAGATTTTGCTTACACTTAGAAACCCTGTAAGGAAGGCATGGGCAAAGAAATCAGAGTTTTAGATTTGAAATATAAAAATATTGATTTTCATTTTTGTGGACTTGGAGAAGGCATTCGACCGTGTCCCTCGGGGTGTCCTGTGGGAGGTACTGCGGGAGTATGGGGTGTCTGGCCCATTGCTACGGGCCATTCGATCCCTATACAAGCGTTGCAAGAGCTTGGTTCACATTGCCAGCAATAAGTTGGACTCGTTCCCGGTGGGTGATGGGCTCCGCCAGTGCTGCCCTTTGTCACCAATTCTGTTCATAATTTTTAAGGACAGGATTTCTAGGCGCAGCCAAATGGCGGAGGGCTTTCACTTCGGTGGCCTCAGAATTTCATCTCTGCTTTTCGCGGATGATGTGGTTCTGTTGGCTTCATCGGGTGATGGCCTCCAGCTCGCACTGGAACGGTTCGCAGGTGAGTGTGAAGCAGCGGGAATGAGGATCAGCACCTCCAAATCTGAGGCCATGGTTCTCAGCCGGAAAAGGGTGGAGTGCCCACTCCGGGTCGGGGATGAGTTCCTGCCCCAAGTGGAGGAGTTTAAGTATCTCGGGGTCTTGTTCGCGAGTTATGGGAGAAGGGATCCGGAGATCGACAGACGGATTGGTGCTGCGGCCGCAGTGATGCGGACGCTGCACCGGTCCGTCGTGGTGAAGAGGGAGCTGAGTGTAAAAGCGAAGCTCTCAATTTACCGGTCGATCTACGTCCCTACCCTCACCTATGGCCATGAGCTGTCGGTAGTGACCGAAAGAACGAGATCGCGGATACAAGCGGCGGAAATGAGCTTCCTCCGAAGGGTGGCTGGCCTCTCCCTTAGAGATAGGGTGAGAAGTTCAGCCATTCGGGATGGGCTCAGAGTAGAGCCGCTGCTCCTCCACATCGAAAGGAGCCAGCTGAGGTGGTTCAGACATCTGACAAGGATGCCTCCTGTTTGTCTCCTGGGTGAGGTGTTCCGGGCATGTCCCACCAGGAGGAGGCCCCGGGGCAGACCCAGGACACGCTGGAGAGATTATATCTCTCGGCTGGCCTGGGAACGCCTTGGTGTTCCCCCGGATAAGCTGGAGGAGGTGGCTGGGGAGAGGGAGGTCTGGGCTTCTCTGCTTAGGCTGCTGCCCCCGCGACCCGGCCCCGGATAAAGCGGAAGAAGATGGATGGATGGATGATTTTCAGCCCTAACATGGGGCCCTGTGCCCTCATATAGACGGTACATATGTATGTGTAAAATGACCACACAAGCAGCTGAACTTTGTTTTATATTGTTAAACTGCATCGCCAAGTGCTGTGACAAGTATTTGGATAGTAAAAGACAAATGCTTTTCCATCAAAACATACTTAAAATGCCAAAACTTTCCAGGGTTTATGGTTGAGATAGGCTGTAGCCATCCCCCAACCCTGAAACTCAAAAGCAGTTTTTTTGTTTGTTTTTTTTTTTTAATTCAAAGTATTTTTATTGAGTATTTGTGGATATAGTTTACAAAGAAAAAAAGATGACGGAAAACACAAACTGTTTACAATAAATACAAAACAGAACTTCTCATGTTGGAACATTGTTCTCCTCTCTTATTATTAACCAAACAAGCAAAGAGAAGAAAAAAAACAGGAAAAAAAACAAAAAGAGAGAAAAAAAACAAAATAACAAAAGCCACAACCCGGGAGGGATTATGATACCAACTAACCCTTTCCATAAGAACCACACAGAAGTTAGCTACAACATCACTAAACTTCACGTTCCCGTTGACACAGACAGACATCAGACCACTATGGAGAAGCAAATCCGTTAGTCAGCTGGCACATCCTTAAGTTGAAGTTTAGAGAAGAAAGAGACCCCAAATTTTAAAAGCAGTTTAAAAAAAATGGATAACTACATGACCGTATGATTGTGAAAAGGGCCAGAGTTCATGAGCTCTGAGCTCTGTCTGTAATACATTAATACACGAGAGTCCCTTGGGTTGGGTTTGGTGTACTTTAACAGTAATTTACAGTTTTTGCCCGTTGCTTGAACACATTTTGCAAAACTTCGCTCACTGTGCCAAAACTCTAAACACAAGTAAACATGACACAACACTGGGAAATATACCATTCACATCTGTGCCAAATTGAAACTCTGCTATCAAAACCTAACATTCCTTTGTCAAAATGTAACTCTGTTGACAAAATGACACATACTTGAATCATATGCAAACACTTTCAGATCAGGGGGAACACACTAGTCCACTTTATATAAAACACTGCAGTCTTTGATTGTCATTGTTTATTCAGAAGGCATATTTGCAGGAGACACATTTTCAAACAACCAAAAAAGCAAAGAGGCCTACTCAATATTGTACATTGCAGCACTGTACATTGCAGTACCATGAATTCAGATAAAGCAAAAAAAAAAAACATAATACAGTAATAGAAAAAACACTATACTGTAAACACAAAAAATCATGACAATTGTGCATACGTGGGCTCATGGATCCCGCCGTCTGTTGGGGTCTGGCCACAGGACCTCATCGACATCGCAAGCAATGTCTTCTCCCGCTAGGCACCGGGGAAAATATCCCCTTGCATGTCGAAACCATCCATGGATTGCTGTCACCTGAATGTCGCCGCAGGCCTGTTCCATTGCCTGCAGAAGAGGCATGCGGGCATGTGGTTGGCGGTCATATACACGCCATCTCCAAGCCGAAAAAAATTCCTTTATAGGGTTTAAAAATGGTGAGTAAGGGGGCAAGTATACCACTTCAAGTTGATTGTGGTTGGAGAACCAGGCCTGGACCAGAGCACCCCTGGGACGTGCACAATTGCCCTTTGGTCAATTACATTACGACCCCGTCGTCTTGTTTTGCACAGGTCGAATCCAGCTTCATCAATGAAAAGGAATTCATGAGGCTGTGCAGCTCCATCCATGGCCAAGATTCTCTGTAAAAAAAAAGAGAACATATTACTGTACTACAGTGCTACACATACAGAACCCTCACCCCATCACACAGGTACCTGTGTAGCTCTCAGAATGGATCCATGTGGTACTGATATGGTACATATTCAGCTGCCACTGGATTTCACCAATACTGTATTGTAAATGTAAAGGACAGTTACACTTACCCGTACATATTCAGCTCGAAGTCCTTTGACCCTGTCACTGTTCCTCTCAAATGGGACTCTGTAGAGCTGCTTCATGGTGATGCTGTGTTTTCCCAAGATGCGTCTGATGGTGGTGATGCTCACATGGTTTATGTTGTTGAACACTTGCCTGTCTGCAAGTATTGTCTTTCGTGGCTGGTGGAGACGGATGGCATTGTCTGCCCTCACTAGGTCCACAACGGCAAGTTCCTGCTGTTGTGTGAGCAGGCGTTGGCGTCCTCCCCCAGAAGGTCTTCGAGTCATTCTAGAGACATACTACCACATGTTGTCATCGGTTTGCTTATTTTTCTTACAGTACTTTACTGTATATACTGTATCATCTACTGTACAACACTGTACTTCAATATAAGTAATCATGGTATGTTTCACAGAAACTACCACTTTGGCTGCAAAAGGAGCATTAGCACCCTGCAATACCCTGTACACTTGATATGGTAATGTGATATATAAAAACCATCTGAGTAGAGTAGAAGGTAGAGAGGTGAAGACATACCTGTTTTCTAGTCGGCATGTTCTTATTACAGATGCCACTGTGAAGCGGCTTAGATGTGGGTGGACTCTCTGCCCAGCTTCCCTCATAGTCAGGCCATGGTTGATGACATGGTCCACCAAAGTTGCTCTTATATCATCAGAAATATGGGTCTGTGCATGGCCTCTTCGACCTCCTCCTCCTCCTCCTCTTCCTCTTGCTCTCCCTCCATCCATGCTTGCAAAGTTCTTGAAATGGCTAAACTGAGCGCTTTTTGTAGTTGGCTAATTGGTGTTCAGTTTTGCAAGTAAGTGCCTTCAGGTGTGTATTTGAGTGGTTGCAATTACCCGATGTGTTTTGTATTTTGGATACATGTGTTTTCCAAATGGCACCCTGAAGTTTTATTTTTGAACGAAGTGTCTTATGTATGGAATAGAGTGTAGTCTGCAGGACCATGTGTGTTGCATAAAGGAGTAAGTGTGTTGCATAATTGCAACTAGAGTGCACAGCAGCGCTTTTGTTTAAGGTATGGGTACATGTGTTTGGGGTATGGTAACAAAAGCTTCAAGTTGTGTTACTTTAGTCTAAGCATGGGTTTATAGTGTTCAAGCAGCGGGCGAAAACTGTAAGAATGAATGAATACAAATGAACGAGAAAAAAAAGCTCGTCTACCTCTCTTTCTAGATATCCAGCCAACCACTTCGGGACACTGACAGGTATGCAGTCAATGATCAGTGCTGCGTTCGCCCTGCTTCAACAACCGCTGTTCATATTGATGGTGGGACCCCTCAGTGGAAATCCTTACTGGGTAGGACACGTGCACACCGAGAGGAGTTTTTCAACAACGGGTTTTAGAAGAGCTTTGGTTTGAAACATGTACCGACACTGTCTCCTTACCACAGATCAATCTGGGCCTTCTCATCTTCTCCCTTGCTGGCTTCCTGTTGCCAGGCTACCTGTTCTATCACCGGAGAAACCTGATCAGGGCAAAGGCAGAACACGATAGGACAGCTGCCGGCCAATCGAAGACTGAAAATGTTGCTCTAACCCAGTCATTTGGTGGAACTGCTAAGACCCTAGCCAATGGGGATGCAGCTAATGAACTCATACCAAATGGTGTTTAAGATGAAATGAATAACTTAGTAAATAGTTTGCTCATTTTTGAGGATATAAATCAAACTTGATTATGAAAAGGACAACACACACAAACCAAAGAAAACATATATTTTAAAAAATAACATCCTGCGTTGCTCCGTGAGTGAGAATAAGAGTTGGCTGTGACAAACGGCTTGTTCAGAAGAGCTTCAATCCCCATATGACCCTGGAAATATGTGGGAAACATCCTGTATCCTTTCATCCTGTTCACCACATGCAGCAGTTTTATTAGAACATTTCCAGCTGTAGTTTAAACTGTGACAGTGGTCTGTGGGCTTGTGCTTAAGAGCAATGCAAGTGTAGAAATTCAAGCAAGCGTGCAGATATGATATGCTTATTACACAAGTTATGAGCTTGTTTGGTTTGTTTAAATAGTCTAGTTATTTAAAGTGGGTTTAAAGTCACTTATTTCCTGGTAACTGAGGACAATTATGGACAATATTGTTACGATCTTGAGAAAATTATTTATGTTAATGGTAATATGGAAAAAGAACTGTTGATAGTTCACAAACTTTATTTTCAGAATGATAAACTTCTGCTCCTGCCACTGTGTAACTTGGGTTGACACAGTAAACTGTTACAGAGCCCTTGACCAATCACATTAGGGCGCCTGTTCCTCTGAGGTCCCGCCCTCCAAACTTTTAGTCGGGTTGATTTGAGTGAGCAGAATTTAGTTTCAACAACAGTTCCTTGCGTGAGCTTGAATTCACTGCAGCACTCGCATGCATGATGGCGTCTTTGTGTGTGTGGCTGCTGACTCTCTGCACACAGACTGCTGAACTTACGTACAAGAAATGTCATTGCATCAGTGTCAGTGAGTACCTGTGCCCATGAAAGGAAATGATTTCCTGGTGATGAGGGTTGCCCCCCCCCCCACGCATGATTTTTGATATAAGCGTAATTCCACACTTTACTTCCTTTCGCTTTCCTTGATAGCATTTTTCTGATTGGATAACCTTGTAAACACAGGTGGGTGGTGCTTTCATGCTCACAGCCAAACGTGTGTGCTTGTGATGACCATATTAGGGATCTGCCCTCTCTGTGACATCATACAGGTTTGAGAGTAGAAAAAACTGTAGAAGAAAAGTGTTTAGAGCATTCTGCAGTCGAAGCTTTTGGCTTACAGAGATTACTTGTGCATTTGCTGAGCTCATTATTTGAAACATTAGCCAGGTTTAGCATGAGCATGCACATTTCATTGCCCCCTAAGGCTAGGAAGTTTGGAGGAAGTCAGTACCACTGCAAAGAACAGGGTCTAATTAAATTCCAGAGAAATTATTTTTGAAGACATAAATGTCTGTGCTCTGGGCTCTAGTTAGATTTATAATACAGACATTTGAGGTTATGGCTTGAAGCACTGAAGGTTAGTCATGGCCGAAGTACATTACATGCTGGAAACAATGATGACTAATCTGTTGAATCTTTGCGATTGTTTGACTGTAACATCTGAGTGGAAACGCTCTTCACACAAAGCCAACCCTCACCCTGTGCCTAAGAGCAGACAGAGCTAACCTGGTGAGTGCTAAGACCTCAGGGACTTGGCAGTTCCTTTGTTCCATCAGCTTGGAGAACTTCCTTCAGTTATTCTGTGGATTTGTTAGTGTCTTATTTTTATGAAGACTGTTTTTTTTCCACAGTGAGAGAGATTAACAGAATTCATGAAAATAACTTTCATGCTGTTAGAAGATCATCTTCAGCATAATTAAGCCATTTTTATAGACAAGTTTTTGCTTGAAGTGGAGAAATAGTTCTCTTAGCTGATGTTTCCTAAATGAATCAAGGATTGAACAGTCGGCACTTCCTTATGTTGAAGTAGCTACTGCTGGCTCTAACATAAAAGCAGCAGGATTAAATAATGTGTATGAATCACTGACAATTATCCCACGGTGAGCATAAAAGCAATAGCTTGTCACTGACTGCCAGATGGCAGCTTGTAACTAGGATGGCTTCATCTTACCTCTTAAACATGAGTGAAGTTTATGTTCTTTACTTTGAGCACACACAGGTTTGGAAACATGTGTGAAACATGAATATTTTGTTTCAGCATGGTCACTTCATCAAATCCTAGTACCAAGGACCAAGTGTAACTGTAGTGTCCGTTTGGTTAACTGAAGCAGGTACGGGGATTTGCTTTCCCCTTGTTTCCTCATCGTTATTCATATTTCCTCATCCTTAAATGCGGACAGGTTGCAAACACATTGCCATTAGTGAATGAGTCTTTGTCAATGAGCACAACTCAAAGGACTCGACTAGCTGCCAGTTTGTTGTATATTTCTGTAGAACATGAAGGCTGTTGAGTGCAAATGTAATAACTGAATGTGAACTTTTATCCATGTAAACAGCAGCAGATGTGTGATCTTCAACAATTTACCACAGTTAATTGCTCTTTTATCAGAAACTGTTATTGTAATACTCAGCATGTCACAAAAACTTATTCTAATTATATCCTGAGAATAATTTTCAACCCAGTTGGTATTATGATTTCCTGCTGCAAAGACAAAGGTTGTGGGGAGAAATAAACTGTTAACTGTTGTACCTTGTTACATTGTATACATGTGATTTATTGATGACATTTTAAGACACAAACACACTAGTATTTAAAACCTTGGGAATTAGGACTGTACTGTGCTTTTCCGGTCAGATTGGCTTTCTCATTGGTGGTGGTTTGTTTTTGCTGTACTTTATCCCAGTTTGATGATATTTGTAACAGATTACTCTGTTCAGGCCAGTGTTTCTTAGGAGAAAAAAGAAAAGGAGGACTGAGTTTATTTGTTTCTGTGCTCAGTCAGGATCCCCACTACCAGCAGAACACCCAGCCAGTTGTAGAGCAGGTTCGATCCTTGGCTTCCCCAGTCTGCATGCCCAGGTATCCTTGGGCAAGATACTAACCCCAAGTTGCTCTCCGATGCATCCATCGCACTGTGTATGAATGTTGGTTAGATTGCACTTAAGTATAGAAGGAAGTGCTTTTATGAGTGGGTGTGAATGGGTGAATGAGGCATGTTGTACAGAGCGCTTTGAGTACTCTGGGAGAGTAGAAAAGCACTATATAATGATCAGTCCATTTACCATTACCAAATAAACACGAATCAAAAGAAACAATAATCAACATGTGCATCTGTCATAACTGAGGAGATGTGCAGGACTAAAGATGTGGACTCAGGAGGTTAAGTTCAGTGCATTTATTTACAGTGAATGTTAAAAATGTTACTAAATGCCATAATGCAAAGTGAATGGGCAGTAGTCAGAGGATTCCTCAGCACCAGCTCAAGAAAAGAGTCTCTTCCCACAGGAAAATCTTTTCTCTCTCTCAGTAACTGACATCAGGAGGACATCCAGGAATCCTGAGCAGATGAGAACAAAGAGGTGCATCAGGTAAGATGAGCCAACAAAACTGATTGTTTCCTGCTTGACGATTCAGTGTCAAATGAAGGTCTTAAACAGCAGCCAGGCCTATCACAGGATTGTCAGCAGGTAAGTTAACACAGGTATGCTGGACTGAAGGGCGGGAAACAGGAGGACCAGACCCTACAACAGAAGGTGTGAATAATGCAAACATACACTCACACAGACAGAGCAGAGGAGCGACAGATAGAAAGAGTGAGCCAGCACAGGAGGACTGAAGGACCATGACACCAACCCACGACTGCTCTTCTGGGCCATATCACTCCTGGCCCACCAGATATCGTAGATCTCTCCTGCGATGTCGAACATTCATAATCTGCTGGCCTGTAAAGGCTGGCTCACTGTTGAGGCTGGACCAACAGAGAGTGGGTTTGATCTGAGATACATGAAAAATGTTATTGATTCTCATATTTTGAGCTGACAGACACAGGATTAAACAGAGCCTCAATTTCAAACGGTCTGATGAAGTTCGGAGATGGTTTATCAGATTCCGTTCTTAGAGGAATTTGCTTTGTTGATAACCAAACCTTTTGTCTCGGCATGTAACTTGGAGTTTACCGCGACGGTGGTCTGGAAGACTTTTATTTCGATCCTTGGTCCACAATAGTGCTGCCCGAGCTGCCTTCCAGATCCGCTGACAGCAGCGGAGAGGATTTGGCATTGCTGGAAACAGTGGAGGTTGATACCCGAGGAGTGCTTCAAACTGAAAGAGACCAGGGGCTGATGATGTCATGGTGTCTTGTGCATACTCAATCCAGGTGAGTTGCGTGCTCCGGGTGGACTGATTAAGGGAAGTGATGCAATTCTGTGAATGGAAACCAGAAGAAGAAAGGCTCACCTGGGCACCGAGGATGGAGCAGACAAGTGCTGTAAATTAAGGACCCTGGATTGAAACTATGTCCAGTCGAATTCAATGAACACATTGCCCACCAGGAGCTGAAGCAAGTTTAGGGAGAACAACAAAGTGTGCAGCTTTTGAAAAATGATCAACAATAGTGAGGATTACTGTGTTACCAGAGCAAGGGGACAAGCTGGTGAGAAAATACACTTCAATGTGGGACCAAGGACTTCCTGGAGTTGGAAGTCGGTGGAGCAAACCAACTGAAGGAGAACTGGAAAATTTGTTCTGAGCACACACTGTACAGGCACCAACGCATTCTTTTTTTTATCTTTTATCAAGATATCAAAGAGTATTTACGGGTTGATCTACGTCCGTCCCGTCCCCTATGGTCGCGAGCAGTGGGTAGTGACTGAAAGAACGAGATCTCGGATACAAGCAGTGGAACTGATCTGGAACTGAAAGGGTGGCTGGCCTCTCCCTTAGAGATAGGGTGAGAAGTTCGGCCATCCAGGAGGGGCTCAGAGTAGAGCTGCTGCTCCTCCACATCAAAAGGAGCCAGTTGAGGTGGTTCAGGCATCTGATAAGGATGCCTCCTGGGTGAGGTGTTCAGGGCATGTGCCAACTGGAGGAGGCCCTGGGGCAGACCCGGGACACGCTGGAGAGATTATATTTGTCGGCTTGCCTTGGTCTTTCCCCGGATAAGCTGGAGGAGGTGGCTGGGGAGAGGAAAGTCTGGGCTTCTCTGCTTCAGTTGCTGCCCCTGCAACCCAGCCCCGGATAAGCAGAAGAAGATGGATTGATGGATCTTTTATCAATGTTTGCAACCAAAACAGAAGCTTGAGGAATTAGATTCTTACTGGGATGATATGCAAACTCGGAGGTATGAGCTCAGTGGATGACCTGGGAATGGACACAAGAGGGGACAAAAAGAGGTGGCCCATTACCTGGGCCTATATGTCTCCTTCTCTGATTCACACCAAGTGATTTGCATCATATAAATCAAGTTTTGAAAAGATTGTGGGTCGCTACAACAGTTCAAATGCTGATGATAACAGAGGCGATGGATATTTGTTTTTAACTGTGAGGGATGTGTTTGCTCAACCAAGGGGATCCTAACACTAGCGCAGCAAAAGTATACTTGGATCTGTTCTGAGTGGGCACTGGATTTATAGAGAGAGATAGATGATTTCCAGGAGACATGTCCAGTCCAACTGTGAAACTTGAAGGAGTTTGGATAATTCTTCCAGGGGAATGTTGAGTGTGGCAGCCAGGTTCTACTCAGGAAAATTCTGTTCTGCTCCAGAATCAATTAAGGCTTGGACAGAATATGAAATAGACCGAGAAACAAGTTTATCTGGCAACAACAATCTTGTCAGGGAATGTTTCTTTAACTTCCATCCATCCATTCGCTTATCCTTTTCAGGGTTTGCTGGAGCCTATCCCAGCGAGAGGTGGGGTACACCCTGGACAGGTTGCCAGTCTGTTGCAGGGCTAACACACAGACACAGACGACCAGTCACACCTGTTCACATTAACCTATCCCCACTCGATGCATGTCTTTGGACTGTGGGAGCAAGCCGGAGTAACCGGGGAGAACATGCTAAACTCCACACAGAAAGACCCCGGCCTGATGGTGGAATTGAACTCAGGACCATCTTGCTTTTCAGCAACAGTGCTAACCACCGTGCCACCTCCTTTACCTTTATTTAACGTGCCCACCAGTATCCCCACCTTTCCTGAGGGGCGTTGTCTTTTATATGCCGCAGATATGTTTAAAAAAAACTCACCTTTTCTGATTATTCTGTGTCTCGCAAATGGAGAGAGCCACGCCTGGCCAACTTCTGTCACACCTTTCAGGAAGTCCTCCGGGGAAACTCCACCAGAACTTGGGGTTATTCTAACCAGGGAAGCAGATCGTGCTGGTGATAGGGCAGTGGAAACAGACATACCTCAACTCTGAAGACTGGCATCTTGTTGGCCAGAGACATGGTGGAGTAGTCCCTGTGTATATCCAGCTGGGCTTTTTGGAGGACAGGGGAGCAGCGAATTCAGGTCTGGGTCGAGATGTGGCTAAATCATTCTGTCATAACTAAGGAGATCTGAGGACTCAAGATGTGGGAGGTTAAGCTCAGCGTATTTATTTACAGTGATTGTTCGATAATAATACAAAGTTAAGGTACTCAGATGATTCTTTGTCTCCAGCTCAGGCAAACCCACAGAGTCTCTCTCTCTGGTCTCTTAGGACAGGGGTAGGCACCTCCAGGCCTCAGGCCGGTGTCCTGCAGGTTTTAGACCTGTGCTTGATCCAACACAGCAGATTCAAATTGCTAAATGACCTCCTCAACATGTCTTGAAGTTGTCCAGAGGCGTAAAAATGAATGTGAACTAATTATAATGAACTAATCATTTGATTCAGGTGTGTTGACCCAGGGTGATATCTAAAAGCTGCAGGACACCGGCACTTGAGGCCTGGAGTTGCCCACCCCTGTTTTAGGCTAACAAAGCAAAATTTTCAAATGAAGGATTCAGAAGATGATAACAATGTAAGGCTTTTTTCTTTATTTACCCCATATTTGGGAAATTTTGTCACAGAAATTGAACTGATGATGGTAAATGGTGTCTTGCCCAAGGATATTTGGCATGCAGACTGGGATCAAACCACCAATTTTTGGATCAATAGGTTACCTGCTCTACCGCCTGAGCTACAGCCACATATGATTAAATACTAATCATCAGATGCCAGTGCCATAAATAGTATTATACGATTTGGTTTAGCTGTGAGTAAAACATCAGCAAGAGCTCCTCCTCCTTTTCTCTTTCTCTCCTTCTTTAATGTTTATTCTGTGCAGGCACAGACAAATGTGACGGGATTTAAATACAGTGGAAAATACAGTAAACAACACTCGGAACACAACAGCACAGATATTAGAGCGTATCAGTAGAAATATAGAATTACTTAAAAGTAGTAGAGCCAGTAGGACAGGAGAGCACAGTATCATGTCTGGTAAAGTCCAGAGATCTCGTACGGAGTGAACAGAAAATGTGATAACACTGCAAAGATAAGATGTGTACGTATGTACATTTGTGTATGTGAGACATGCTTTAGTGTTAGTGCCTTAGACTAAACTCTCTAAAGTGTCTTTATTTTAGGCGCCATACATGCTGTAAAATCTAATCGAATACACAACACCCACAAATAACTTCATATGGCGTAGTCGATATATAATAGGACATTGTAGACAGTGAGAATGTTGTAGTTATGGTGTAGCCAGCCTATTGTATCCACCTGTTGTGTGTTATTGTGACATTGTTCAGCAGTGGTGATGAAGGCTTGCTGCTTACTTTGTCTTATCATTTCCTTAGCGATGAACACAGAGCCTTTGTTTAAAGGCTTACTGCCTGTAAATATTTTTCTTAATAGGAGGGTGTACATTGTTGTACATGTGTGTGCAGTTTCTAGCTTGATTGCAATGCTGCTTTGATTTGTTGTAGAATTATATGAATAAATAAAGGTCCCTGAAAATGTTTTATCAAACAGTTGCGTTTCTGTTGAAGCTCCTAACATTCGAGATGACTGGGAAACAGCTTTGAACCCGCCCATCCATCATTCATTTTCTTGACTACTTATACAAATTAGGGTTTCTAGACAATATCCCAGCTGATACTGGGCTGAGGTGTGTTGCACCCTGGGCACAATACCAGAGCTGTAGAGTCTTTAAAGTTGAGTCCTTGAGGCAGCTCTTGTTGTGATTTGGTGCTCTATAAATGAAAATAAACTGAACTAACACAGAGACATGTTTATGGACTGTGCGGGAAGGCCAGAGTACCCAGAGGAGGCACAAAAAACTACAACAAGAAAATGAATCTGAGTATGTTACACCCAACACTGATACCAACTGTCAGGTGTTTTCTTGAGAACGGTCTTTATCGTTTTGAAAGAAGAAAAACAAAACCACCATCAGTTAGAATAACTCTCTATGTTCACATTTATGTTTTTGGTTTGTAATTATCCCTGCTTTGCATCCTGGCTTATTAGAACAGTGTGATGCTCTTACCACTGGTCTGATGTTCATACCTTGGTCAATGTAGAAAGAAGTGGTGCTAAAAAAAAGTACACATAAACAACAGCACATGATGCGCTACACTGAGTCATTATTTAATTAACAAAACCACAGATGCATTGTGTGTTACATTTAAATTTCACTGGAATAAGGAAAGGTGTAGTCAATAATTCTGTCAAATAACTGAGACTACAATATTCACCAGTACTGATTATGAATTTTGTTATGACTGATTGGTCTACATGAAGTGGTAAGTAGTGAAAAAATGTAACCTATTCTTTACTAATCAGGTTTTTAGACTGAAGTGCACATAATGACCCCCCACACCCTCTGAGAAGTGGGTCATCACAAAATCCACTGGTTTTTGTTTTCAATTCTATGATTGCCCCTTTACCAACTGTCCAGTCTTTCAAGAAGCACACACACACACACACTGTGCCATAATACAGCCGCATTTATGTTTTTCCTGTGGCAGGATTTTAGATTTAATATTAGCGATTTTGTGTATGTGGCTGCTGATGGGGGACTTGTTTGTGCGCTTATCACAGCGCCTGCTTTCCATTTAATCTCTCTTTGTGTTGTTGGTGTATGCGTGTGCGTGTGTTGGCCCTATAACGAGCATAAGTGTGCACATACACATATAACAAACATACGTTACTGTGTCAGTGTGTCACATGAAAGGATTAAACCCTCAGCTTATGTAGCATCCAGCCTCAGTGACAATAACGTTCAGCTGCAAGGCTTTTAACACGTGTGGGTGCTGCTCTGTGCTGCTCAATCAATTTTATCACGATAAAGAGCAATCATGACGCTCGGCGTTTAGGGGGCGGGGACTGGGGAGGGCTTGCAGGTGCAGAAGGAGTACAATACGCTTGTAGGGTGATTGACAGTTCTGTTGTCCAATCACTGTTATTTTTATTGCGACAAGTCTGCTGTTGGACGCTGGCATCAGAGTTTAATAGTACTGACAAATATGTCGGTCTTTGAGAGTCTGTTACTCAGTAATAATATGGATTTGTGAGAAGAACACATAATTATTGTGGGATTACGTTTATTTGGCGGCCTCTCGGCGTTGTACAGGCCTGGATAAGTTACAAACCGAGCAGCCTCTTCTACGAACAGTTGGTCAAGCTAGCCGCCTGTAGTAAAATAACGGAAGACGCATCGGTGGGCTGCTAGCTGATTATTTATCTTTGAATTAGCCAGGAACTGGTACAGCTAGCTACTAAGACAAGACCCCATCACCGCTGAAAGGCTGGAGTATGGATTTTTGACGGATACAACGACTTTTCTGTCATTCTAACCGCAGGAAGAAAAAACATGACCAACAGTGAAACATCGGATTTACTGTGTTTGGAACCTGAACCTCGCAGGTGAGGTGAATTGTTAGCTATCTGCTAGCCAGGGTTAAGCAGTACAGACGGTTAGCTAATGTTAATGCTTACTCGGGCAGCAGCGTTGTACTGAGCTTTAGCAGTCACACCGTGTGTCAGTGGAGTGCCTGTATGAATGGTATTTTTGGATGTCCACATAGCTCATAGTAGCAAGGCAGAGCCTGTGGCTGTGGCCGTACTCTCGCGTCCTGTGGCTCGGTTTCGTTTTCCCCATCCCACTCATTTCATGAAGATAGGCTTGCCCGTGTAAGCTAGCTATCACCGGAATTTAAATCTTAGCGAAATTTTCTCCAATCCCTTTGACGTTAGCACCATTCTCGGTGGCTAATGCTCTGCGTCCCCACCCCGGCTTCAGAGTGGGCTGTGTGTCGCTCACTCGAAGGCTCAGAACATTCCGTCAGCTTCTGCTTCCTGAGTATTGGCAGTGAAGCCCTGACACCACTGCACAGTGTCTCTGAAAGGATGGTAATGATAATGACCACCATGTTAACACTGGCAGCTTCACAGAGCCGTTTAGCATGACGCCTGTCCGTCTGTAAAGACCAGCCTGGCAGGGCCGAGTCTGGTCCGCTGCCTGCTTCCTTCATGTAAATCAGGCAGCCGCCTGGCTCTGCGGGCTCAGCCGAACATCCCCGGGCTGCGCTTGACACGTTATTGGGTTTTTTCCTTTTTCAACGTGATTAAAATGACAATCCACAGTCAGTGTTCGGAGATTATAATCTTTGAGTAAAAGCCATCCTTTTTCCACTTTGCATATATCAAGGCTCTATCTGCTGCTGGGACTGCAGCAGGATATACACACCCAGTATCTGTGTGTGCATAGGTGCTGACAGCGCTGTAGGCTCCTTCAGATGTAAGGTGGTGCCATTGTGCTTGTAGATTTTCTTGAAGGGTGGAGATTCTGCCTGATGGGGAGCATGAATCCACTGTGAAGTACTGACTAGCTTACATAAGACCCATTGCTGAAAAGAGGAAAAACTTGTTAGAATTGTACAGGGTCTGTCTGTGGGTTATATTAAGCATTTCCATCTGTGTTTGCACATGTTTAAATCTGCACCATTTTGCTCAGAAAAATGTAAAGAAATGAGTGGTGGCTCAAGAATTTTGCGAAATACTCTTGGTGCTTTTGGATCCAACATTTTTGAATGCTCCCTCAGGGTGACCACATACTGCAGTCCTGACATACGTACTTTCATTTTATTTTTTTTTATTTTTTTTATAACTTTGTTCGATCAAAATGATGGTTTTTTCCCCCTGCCAATTAATCTCTAATAGAAATGGACTGATCCAGGCTTTAAGTGAGCTGTTAAATTTTCGTAGCTAACGTTTGTTCACAGCAGAGTTATTGTAGTTTTATCATTTCTAGTTAGTTTTTAGACTTTTTGTTTTGAATTCAGTTTGGTTTTAGTTTCCAGAGTGGATTGTCTTATTTCCTCTTAGTTTTTATTGTTTCAAGATGTTTAGTTTCAGTTAGTTTTAGTCTTTTTAATCATTACTGTATGGAGGCCATGTGTCAGAGGAAAGTTTTTAAGAAAATTAGTATAGATGGTACAGTAAAAATATAATTTGTGAAAGCAGATGACTCACGGTGTAATTGTAGACATCAAGAGTCTCAAACATGTCTTTCAACGCGTTGGGTAAGTTTATTTTTTTTTATTAACAAACCAACAAATACTAAGGATATTTCCTCTAGACATTTATTCTTTTTTTTTTTTTTTTGTAAGTTCAGAAAACCATTTCAGTTTCTTTTTTAAATCAAAAGTCTGGTTTTTATATAACTAAAATGTTTTTCACCTCAAGTAACCGGTTCCTCGTACCTTGTTCTGAGAATTATAAAACATTGTCAGTCTTACGGACATTGAAATATAACTGATTCAGGCCTAGGTGGACCCTGGCAGACTGACTGGCTTTACTCAGTTTCCAGAAATCTGGATTTACTCTGGTAACCACTGGGCATCTCGTATGGGAGCTGTAGTCTGCTACAAAGCCTACAACTCATCAACCCACATGCTTCAACCTGACGTCCACCCTAAAGGTCAGCTTAAAGCTAAGAGCCCACACAAAAGAGTGTGCCAGTGAGGGCACAGTCCCACTGAGGCAGTAAGCTGACAACTGTATGTGGAGATGCCCAACGAGCTGCTGCACCGATGTCCTCCACAGAAACACTCAAGAAGGGTCCGTGAGGTCGACATTCCTCCGGTGTGATGTGCACGCAGGAAGTTGTAGTCCTGGCACTCGTATGCCATCACAGTGGCCTCCACCAGCACCTAATGTGCCAGTCAGTGATGGGGCATAAGCTTCCTTCATGAGATGAGTCCAGATACAGAGCTGGTTCCCTTTTCCTAAACCTCTTAGTCCTACTCCCCGTTGAGGGGATTCCCACTTTCCCGGTCTGTGCACCAGGAAGTGTGTTGTGCCCAATGAGGGGAGGTCCTTGCTGCTCCACATGATCAGACTGTAAGCTAACCTGTGCAGTGTCACAGAGCAAGTGCGTCCCACTGTTGAGTCTGTCCTAACCAAGGCATGACTATATTTCAGGAATGGCAGGAAATGCCTGTAAACCAAAAAAACTGCCGTGAGCTCCAAGTGACAGCAGCTCTTACGAGTGTGATGGAGGAGCTGGTTGAAGAGAGGATCAAATTCAGCCTCAGCATCTTAAACCATGTCCCTATACTAGCTTTCCCAGTTTATTGTTGGGCTTTGCTGCAGTATCAGAAAGGCAGGGATTGGCCTGTGACGCTGCCAGTCAACATCGGTTCCAGTCAACGTTCTGCCAGCACAAACACATACATGCAGTGCAGAGGGGGCGACAGTCTGTCCCCAACACACTTATTTTTAGGTTTTGACTGTTCTCATCAAATTACCAGCAACACTTTTTACTTAGTTAACATGTTCATTTACCAAAGTCGCGTACATAAACTAACCGGTAAAGGCAAGCTACAGAGGTTTGGCCTGTGAGGTAGAATTACTCTAGCACAGTCTGACAGCTTATCACAAGACAAAGCATCGTCAGGCCCTGGAAACACCAACTGCAGTCCATGGGCAAACTTTGAAGTTGACTATAAAATGATTTTCTGTTTTTGCCATTATACTTCCCATTTGAAGTTTCAGTGTACACTTAAACACTGAGATTCGCACTCTGTCAGATTAGTTCCCTCATTGTCTTTTTCATAGAGTTTTACACTTGCAGCATAAGATGGACATTCTTGCTGCCTTCTCCCATCCAAATGCAGGATTACTTCCCAAGTCCCTGAATTGGTTCTTGGTCCCCTGGGAAAATCCCTGCTGTGAAACCTAAAACATTTCTTCTCATTATTTGATTTGTAAGCAGCCCTGCTAATCAGAACAGTCTGAGGAGGTAGTGTTTCCAGCACCACTGACTGTAGCACCTCCAGTTACTGCTTTCTTAATAAAAGTGAATGCAGTCAGTGAGTAATTCCACAGCAGCAGCGTTTGATCCTATTGATCGGTGACAGCTGATCAGTGAATGCAGCTCCCAAAGGCTGTGGAAAATAATAGTTTCTCTTCCTGTTCTTACCACTATAGGAGCATCCTGACCAACCGTGGGACTGGATTCAGCTGTTTGTGACTCCGGACAGATTCTACTGCTCCAGTGTTTCATCTGTTTACCCACCAGACGAGGAAACGTGTTTGCATCCTGAGGAATACTCAGTACACAGCTGGCCTTTGGTATCTCTATTTCCTACATATTAAGGGCACTACTTTTCCCTTCTTGTTGAGGTTGTTTTTAGGGCACGGCTCTGGAGAGACTGTAACCTCCACGGGATTGTTGTGGGGAGGGTGTTATCAATGCCTCAGTGCTCTGCTAGGGAAGGAAGTGGAGGGAGGTCCCTGGAGGAGAGGGCACAAAAACACAAAACTGCCTGAAGCTGGGATGCCCGACATTTCTGTTGCATAACTGACACCCATGAAACCAGAGGAGGAGCAGAGTAGGTCCGTGTTGCCATGGCTGGCTGATGTGATACCACTACCTGTTTACACATAGCCCGGGCCTCCCTGTTTGGCTCTTTCTCAACACTTTCAATACTAATGAAAGGGATACTAATGGATGGTCTACTGGATTTTCCCCCAGTTGTTTTGGAAAGTGTTACCCACTCACAAACTGCCTTCTGTCTTGCGATCACATCTACAGTGCAGCTTGCAGGTGTGGTGGTTTGAATCAGCCACCAGCGGGGTCTAGGGATGCCCCGACACAAGAAAACCAGGCTACTCCATTGGCCCGCTTACAGACTGCTGTTTCTAATACAAGTCCTGGACTGAAGGCCAGTCGGGGTTGATGCTTTCTTTTTAATTTAAAGCCTGTCCTCGGATCGTTTCCCTGACCTGAGAACATTTTGCTAGTGTGGACAAGCTTGTTGCTGATGTGAAGGACTCGGCTTTTAAAAAACACAAAGCAGTGACATTTTCATCCAGTGCTTTATTTTTCATTCACACTTTTTTTTTCTTTTTAAGCCTCATCACATTTCTCACTGCTTGCTACCCAAACAGCTCCACCTCTGCGCTCACCCTTCTCCTATTTGAGGACCAATCAGGCTGCGAGGTTCTGTTACAATTTGAGTTTTTTCACAGCACCAAAGTTCTAAATAGTTTTTGTTTTTCACAATTAGCCATTCTCCATTTAAAACTGTACTCTTATCATTTTGCCAAAATTTTTTTTTTTGTTTGTTTTGTTGACGTTTGCGGACCGATTGTTCTGGGACCTTTGGGAAAGACCACCTTCTGTCGTATTCATACTTGACTGACACGTTGGAATAAACAGAGTAGAACTTTAGTGTATTTGCTCGTGGCACACGGTGGATCAGACACCTTCCTCTTTACGTTCAGTGGCTTATTTGTGCAGCCTGTCTTCCCACCTGTTTTTTTTTTTAGGCAGACGGGGAAACGAGGCTTTTACAGCACAGACCTGTAAGCTTATTTTAATCTGTCACAGTTGATCAGGATTGACCTAAGAACCTGAGATAACAAGCATCCACCCCTCCTCCCATCTGAGCGTGCAGTAAAGCATTTTTCTCTTTTCCATCTCAGAAGTGAAACCTTCCAACTATTATCGACAGTCCCTGCACACCAAACCCACTCTGTACACGTAAGGGAACGTTTAAGGCTGATGATAAATGACTTTGGATAGCAGTTAGTGGACACAAACATCACTACTAACAGGAAGTGATGCCAGGCAGTAGTAGTAAGAGCGGAGGGCGGGGTCCATCCTCGTCCCCCCTCCCTCATGCTGTAGTCCCGTCCAGCAGACCCCTGCGACCCTCACGCTACGTTCCTGTGTCAGCAGCAGCGTTCTTCCTCGTCGGCTCCACCACGCTCTTCTTCTGTTTCACGTGAGTGCAAACACTGCGCACACACACAGTTCATGGGCTGTGATCATTTCCATTGTTTTATTGCTCCGTTTGGATATTTTACAGTCAGCGTTGTATGTTTGGGTAGCTAATGTCACTGATGCCTCTCACTTACCTGGATAAGCACAGACATGGATATCTGTCCCTGTGAGAACATTCACTGACACTCAGAGTGTAACTGTCACAGCTAACCCTTACCCCAGTGTTTCCCATAGAAATATATGTTACAGGTCTGTGTATGCAAAATGAGGTGCACCTAAATATATTAATAAATAATGAATATATCCTTTGTTACTTAAGTAAAAGAACAATAATCCAGTGCCTGCGGACACTGTGTAAAGAATGAGGACTGAACATTGTTGAAGTTGCCCTTTCACATTAATATATGTTATAATTAGTGCTGTTGATAGATGAAAAAAAATTAACTAATTGATCTCAGTTTTCTGTAATTAATCGCAATTAATCACAATTACTTGATCAATAGCCTGGTTGCAATTACATTTTTTCAGCTTTATGTTTAAGCTTTTAACAGACATTTATACAGTATAATGAAGTAAATGCAGAATGTGAAATGCTTCAATTCAAAGAGAATTTGAATAGTTTTCTTCAGTCTTTTAACACAGGTTCTCTCCTGTGAAAGTTTTCAAAAACAACCTATATACTAATAGGTAAGTATACAGTGTTAAAAAATAAATATATATATATATATATATATATATATATATATATATATATATATATATATATATATATATATATATATATATATATATATATATATATATATATATATATATATATATATATATATATATATATATATAAGCACTTAACATGTTTATTAAACATCTTGAACATTCATGTTAACAAAAAACTCTGTAAACAAGTATCCGCTCTCTCTCTGTCACTCTTGGGGAGGCACTTCAAGTCCCTGAACGAGGAACCAAAGCTCTGTAAAGCGCCGGTCTCAATGATATTAACACGTCTGCAGTTTGTTACAATCCACTTGGCATCAGTCAATATCCGAGGTCGACTTACTGAGTCCCCGATGCTCTGTGAGTGGTTTGTCGCAAAGTGCTAGCAGCATCCCCGGCTAACGTATGCTTCGCATCAATGTGATATTTTAAGCTGGAAGTGATTCGGTGAAAAGAAAATTCCTTCTTGCACAACGTGCATAATACTTTATGTCAGTCGACTGTTCCGTCTTGTTATTTTTTTTAATGCTCAAATTTCCCATCGAGAGGGCTGATGTGCGTTTATCATCTTCCGTACTGAGTTGATTGGTTCAGCTGCCCGTCACTACCAGATCTACTGCCCAGTCGGGCATGTGGGAAGGTAACTCTACTTGGACAAACTGCCTGAAATGCGCTGACAGAAACATTTCAGGGATTTTGAGGCATTCTGCACTCCAGATGCGTTAAATGTGTTAAAAATTTTGATCGCATTGACTGTGATGGCGGATTAATTTGTGTAAACGCGTTAATTAGTTATAATATTATGATGAAAATATCAGATGCAATCATTACATTTGGTTTTGGCTGTGCATACAGGACGTAGAGATTCATTTATGACCAAACATGAGGTTTAAAAATCTTTTTTAAACTCTTCAGCACCCTGTGGCACGTATGTTACTCTCTCTGACTGTGGAGACATTAAAAGTTGACAGGAACTGGTTGCTGGTAATGACTGTAGAGCTACAATAAAGATTTTCTTTAGTCATAATGAATTGGCAGCCACTCGATGTGTTTGTTGCTAATAGACAAATGAGTGCACACAAACTGAGCATGAATATTTCATGCAGCAACCTGGGAGCCAAAAGTCATTGTTTAACGTAAACTAATGAACATTTTAAAGTGGTTTTTCCACCCGTACGTGAGTAATTAAGTAAAATGTGACTATCACAACATGTAAACTGAGTGCATACCTGGAGCATGTTCCAAAAAGCAATTGTGTTGTTCTGCTTCAGTAGGATTACCAACCATTTCACACTCATGCTCGTGCTCATGTATTCCTCCCTAATGTTTAACATATACTACCAGAGTCGCTCCTCTTCTTATGAATGTTGGGAGTACTGCTTTTTAATCTTCTGCTTCCTGCCTGCTCTTCATTCAGGTGGTCATTGAATAAGGGGCGGGTTTAAAAATCGATTTCCTGATTCAAATCGATTTTAGTTTGAATAAAGTGACATCGATTCATTAAATCCTGAATCGATTTTTAAATATAAATGTATTTTGTCAGAAATGCCAGAATCTCAGGTTAAAGCTCACAAAACTACGTCAACAACCGGCGAACAGCTAAAACAGGAAATGAGCGCAGGTAGTCCATGGAGTCCACACAAAGAGGTAAACACACAGCGTGGATCGTGGACACGTCGGGTGCTGAACGCAGACATCTCACAGATTCTGATGCTGCAGGTTTCGTAACTCCGACTAAAACTGACTGAACCAGCAGCAAAAGAAGATCCAAACTACACTTCACGTTTGATAAACGTCGTCATGAATTCTCTCTGACTTTTGCTGTTTTGCTTCCACCACGATAAAATCGCACTTCCTGCACAGCTCTCTCTCTCTCTCTGTACTTCAAGAACAGTTTCCCGTCTCAAATCTCTGTTTTCTGCATTATTCTCTGCTTATTAAGCATCAGTCTACTGTTGTCAAAGAAATGTAAACTTTTTAAAATTATACCAAATTACAAAACTCTCAGCTGTGTCTCTAATCAAACTCTGTAACTTTGCTCTGCTTCACTTCAGCAGCATCAGCTAATGTTCACATGCTGATTCGTGGATTTATTATCTGCTATAAAAGCCAGGCCAGGAAAATCTCCTTCATGTTTTATCCTCAGTTACTTTGACACAAAGACATCTGCTGTGATGTTCACACCTCTAAAGTCTCACAGCGTCAGCTTTGTTTTTATACATAGATACAAAAATGTGGACATGTACTGATAAATGATCAGAATTATAATATTTCTGAATCGAATCGGGAGCTTGTGAATCAGAATTGGATCAGTTGTAGAAATCAGTGACGACGCCCAGCCCTACGCTTAATCTTGTTCAATAATCAACTTTGATTCAAACTCTTCTTTTTTTTTTTTTTTACCTGAGCCACAGCACGTAGCTAAATACTCCCAGTACCACAGACGATCCATTCAGAATGATTCTCACTCACTAACATATCCATGGTGGCAGGAATAGAGTTGGTGATGAGCAGGTTTCATGAACACAGCTGTTGGTTTACGTGTGCATGCAGGGCGAGAACATTTCTGTGCACACGTTATTGAATGGGGCCCAGCACGTCCAGTTAGGGTTGTGCTGATGGACGACGCGTCACAAATCATTGATGGTCAAAGTAAGCAGTGGTAGCTCGCCAGTCCAGACCATTTTAATTTCACTGCTCCTTTAATGCATTCTACTTTTAATAATAATTATTATGAATATAACAAAACTGTATTATTATAATGATGATGATGATGATGATGATGATAATAATAAAAAATTCAATTTGCATTGGTAAGGTTTCCTCCTGCCCAGACACACAAAACGTGTGTGTGTGTGTGTGTGTGTGTGTGTGTGTGTGGCACTGACACTGGTCTAACATCATCAAATAAAAGAAAGCAGAGGAATTTTGTAAGTGATGTACTTTTTCAGTGCTCCATTGTAGTGTGACTGTGCATCTGCAGAGACACTTGTTTCCATTTTTACCTCTTACCTGTAAAAGGCTAATGGAGTATTGTCATTGGCTGCTGGGTGGCCACTGAAATGATACCATAGGTGTATCTAGTAGGAGTCTGAGGGGTAGCACTAGCTGCCAGTATTTATTTATTTTATCCCACTGGTGGTTTTTGTCCCAAAACTATAAACACTGTGCCATGTGCACATTATGTGCTTTGTGGAGGGTGGATAACCTCCCCTGCTACATGGTGGGAATGTTGTCGTCCACTGGAGATGCCAGAGGGGAACAAAAGGACAATGGGAGTATTGAGCAACCCCACCCCCAATTCATTGTTGACATTAACCCCTTAAACCGCCAGGATGTTCCCAACAGGTTCACTTACCTGCCACACACATAATAGCATACATTTAGGGGGGTAAGCAGACTCTGTGAGAATGCTAAGCCAATGAGGTTACAGACTACTATCAGTAATCTTGCAAACACCTCACTCTGGTGTGCACGTGTGTCAGGAAGTGTGAGAACAGGGAAGGAAAAAAAAAGTGGGCGTGTCCTCTGTAGGAGAAACATGAATATGTCAGATTGACAGGCGTGCGTGCGTGGGAGGGGGGGGGGGCTTATTATGGTGGTCAGTCAGCTCTGTGCATCAGATTAGTGAAGAGAAAATAGGCCAACATCTGTCACCCTGACAAAAGCTCATCATCTGGTCTGCCACTCTTTGTTCCTCCTGCTGTATTCTCTGTCATGTTGCTGTGTATGACAGTTAAAATGGAGATTGTCTTTTTCCTTTTTTTGGGGGGGGGGGATTTCATTGCTTGTCGTTTTTATGATCCCAGTGTCTAATAATTAAAAAAAAAACAAACAAACAAAAAAAAAAAACGCCCCACACAAGTTCAGGATCAGAAAGATCCAGATTTTAAAATCATGATTGTTACCATCCAGCATCGCATAATTCATGTTGCTTTTGTTTTTCAAAGGCGTCCAGCACTGGACCACTCGGATCCAGACAAAAAAAAAACATTGTTTTATTTATTGTTTTATTGTTTGTTCATTTATTTCAAACAAGTAAACAATATACAGGTACATGTAGTAAAGAAAATAAGAGAGGAAAAAAATACTATACAAAAGTCAATACATTTCACTATTGCTACTGTTCTGATTCATTTACATGTTGAAAGTGAGTGGGAAGAAGTACACACTTATTTAATCCCACCCCTTTGCCATAAGTTATCAGTTAATATTTAGTCAGCTTCCTTACTGATATAATCTGTAATTAAAATAGTGAACATCTATCTATCGATCTATCTATCTATCAATCGATCGCAAGCCCTGCAGGAGCACACCAAGGTGCTGTTCTGTTAGATCCAAGAATAGAAAAATAGTGGAAGTTAGCAGAACAGCTCCTTTATAAACATTTTCCTTAGAAAACACATCCCTGTACAGCAGAGGTGCAACTCCAGTCCTCCAGAGCTGCTGTTCTGCAGCTTTTAAATGCATCCTTGTTCTAACACACCTGAATCACATGAATGGCTTGTTGCCAGGCCTTTGCCAAACTTAATGGCATGCTGAAGAGGTAATCCAACCATCTGATTCAGCTGTGTTGGAGTAGGGATGCATTTAAAGCTGCAGGACAGTAGCTCTGGAGGACTGGAGTTGCACAGCTCTGCTGTACAGGGATGAACTGTTTGAAGCTCTGCTTTTATGACTCTGCTGTGCTGTAGCAGACACATGTGGGCTTTCATTTTACCACACTGAAAGGTTTACCAGGTAGCCTCTGATTAGTCTGTTTATTGGTAATCAATACATATATACCGTGTGTGTGTTGTGTTACTAAGTTCTTTTTTTTTTTATTAACATTTTGGAATCACTGTACAATACCATCAAGTTCAGCAATTTGTCACTACATGTATTTCTTTTTCTTTCTTTTTTTTTCCGTATTTGAACAACTAAAATATCCATGCGAAAAAAATGAAAAAAGAAGAAAAAAAATAAGAGAAAAAGAAACAAAACAGAGAAAATAAATAAATAAATAAAAAATATAAAAGGAAAAAAAAATGGCATGTAGGGAGTGTGTTTTTGTTTCCATTAATATAATTAATATTTCCTCTAGTCTTCTAGTAGTTAACAAAATCAAAATCTAAAGCAAGTACTGGCCTGCGTTTTTTAATGTAGTCCATCCATTTCTTCCATCGTGTTACAAACAGGTCCCTCTTGTAGTTCACATCTGCTGTCATTTTCTCCATTCTGTAAATGTCCATTGTGATGTTCATCCACATGTTCATAGTTGGGCTCTCAGAAGAAAGCCATTTTTTTGTGATGGCTTTTTTGCCTGCTGCCAATAAAATATTAAACAGATATTTATCGTTCTTTGTCCATCCTTCTGGCATAAGTCCAAAAAATTGAGTTTTACTTTCCAAAGGTAAATATCTTCCAAATGTCTCGTGTATAGCTGCATGTATTCCCTTCCAATAAGTTTTAATGACATGACAGTCCCAGAAAATATGATAGTGATTTGCATCTGTATTTCCACAATTTCTCCAGCAGGCGGAAGGATTACCTTCATAGTGAGATTTTTGGTGAGGTGTAATAAAATATCTTGCCAGACATTTCCACCCAAATTCCCTCCAGCTCTGTGAGCTGCTACATTTCCATTGATATGCCCATATTGTTGTCCATTCTTCCTCCTTTATCTCTATTCCTCACTCCATTTCCCATTTTATTTTGATATATAAGGTTGAGTGTAATTTCATATTTGTTAATCCTTTATAGAGGTCACCTATAATACCTCTGTTTTTATTTGAACTGTATGCCCTTTTAAATACATCTAGCAGCTGTTTACTTAATTCAGCCTTAACTTTTATCTTTTTGTTGACAAAATGCCTCATCTGTAGATATCTATACAGATCCTGTGTTTCTAATGAATATTTCTCTTTCATTTTATCAAAACTAATTAGTCTCCCATAAAGCTGTTAATCCTTTATTTGTCCAATCTTTAAATCTGGTGTCCAATTTATTTGGAGCAAAATGTGTGTCATATGCACACCACTTAAGAGTTGCTATATCCTCTTCTAGTTTATATTCTTTTATTACTGTTTCCCAAATTTTAAAAGTCAACTTGATCCATGGATTTTCAATAGTTTTTATTAAATCTTGCAGGCTGCTGTCTGCTATAATAGCTTGTATGGGGATGGAAGTCAGACCCTCCTCAATGTCTTTCCATTGAGCAACATATGAAGGATTACACCAGCATATCATAGGCCTTAATTGTGCTGCCCAATAATATTCCCTAAGAGAAGGTAAGCCCCACCCCCCTTTTCCTTTGTTAAGTTGTAAGGTTTTAAACCTAATTCGGGGCCTTTTTCCTTGCCATATGTATCTTGACAAAATTTTATCCCATTCATTAAATTGTTTCTGGTTAATTTCTATTGGTAATGTTTGAAATAAATATATTAATTTAGGAAGTATATTAATTTTAATTGAATCTATTCTCAAATATAAACTTAAATATGGAATTAGATTCCATCTTGCTATATCTTCCTTAATTTTCTTTTGTATTGGTAAGTAATTTGGTTCTGATAGTTCTGTAAGATCCTTAGGTATTATGACTCCCAGATATTTAAAGTACTCTGTTTGCCATGCTAATTGGTACTTATTTTTGATTTCTTCTGTTACTAAGTTCATTTGTTCATACAGTTCAACCTCTATCCAATCTTCTGCTGGAATAAGGATGATCCCAATTATTTAGGATCACAAGCATCACTGTGTAGTCCTCGAAATCAACACTGAACATTTAAGATGTTGTCCAATCCAATGAGCCCTGAAATCTCAGACACTCGTGCTGCCAAAATCTTGCTTTGGGTTAAAGGTCCTTTTCATTATACCCACTCAGGTAACAGACACTGTCTTATTCCACTGTGCCAGAGAGTGCAATGATCACAGTCCCATATCGTTGTGCTAATTCCACACGGGCCTTCATTACTTTGAACACATCAAATATTATTTCAGTATGTATTATTTGCTCCCATCTCCATCTGAAGGATCACACTGCCTCCGATGTTAACCTTTAAAGAGCTCGCTCAGTGATTGGCTTACTTTGAATCATGTGACACTTGCAGCTTTAAGTCTGGGGGCATGTTGTTTACATATAAATTCAAAATCCTTGGTTATGAAATCAAACCATCTAAGTATAATGGAGTAAACGTGGTGCTGCAGCTTTGCTACAAAGACCGCAGCCTCACGTTTAACGACAGTCAGCTCTAACAGTTCTGTAATGTATTTGTTTGGACATCTCCAACGTGAGGCTTGGTCTTGTTTCAGGTGTCCGTGGCTTTCAGAGCGTTTCTCAGTGGCCATCCCCATCTACAATGGCATCATCTTCCTCTTTGTTTTGGCTAACTTCTGTATGGCCACATTCATGGACCCTGGCATCTTCCCCCGAGGTGAGTGCATGGATGGTTGAATGAACGCCTTTAATGCTGGGTGTCACCAAATAGGTAACTTGTGTCAAACAGGCAGGACTTGGATAAAGTGATGGATTAAAGCTGCAGACAGCAGCAGCACCTCAGTGAGGCACGCTGCACAGGAAGCGTGCCGGGGCTCAGTCGTTGGGATGTCTTACGTCCTTCTAATTTGATTTTGTCGAAAACAAAATTACATCTAAAATTCAAAAGGGCCCTCTACCCATCATCACCACCAGGGTGTACCTACAAATGAAAACTCCAAATTGAACATAAAAGCCTCATCGTGGTGTGAGGTCTGTTCAGACTACTATTGAGATGGATACAGTGGAGCTGTGAAGAGGAGTTTAGCAGCAGGCATCATTTTGACCCCATATTTAAGTTCATTTTAATCAGATTTTCCTAATGTAAAGCAAGCTTTGATACGGTTTTTAGGTTTGTGATTAGTTGTTATCATTTAGATCATTTCATTATGGTAAACATTAAACAACAACAGCTAAAAGATAAAATAATGTAATTATTACGGAACATAAACATTATGAGTTTTGGATAACGTGTGTTGTTAGTTATGCTAAAATAAAATGTTTTTATACCATCTTTAAAACTGGCCTCACAGCTGGCTACAAAAACTGTTCATCTTATCCACATCTGCATCCGATCGCCTCGCCCTGTCGTCCACGCTGCTGTGTTCTGGATTTGACTCTTTATTTGGTGGGATTAGCTCTCCACACTGTGGATTCTCTGCTAGGATCCCCAACAGTTCAGAACGGCTGTCCCGCAGTTGTCCATGCGTTCAGTCACACGCTCTGCTCCGGCTCATTTCTTATTTAACTACAGTCCTCTGTGTTTTTAGCTAGCTATCTCTGGCTCATGTCAGAGCAGCCTCTTATCAAAATGTGTGTTCCTAGGCAACCCAGCATCAGTGAATTTACATCATATTTTACATTAATTTCTGTGGGGTCAAAACAACATCATAAACATGTTTTGTTTTTTATTTCTTTTGACCTGAGTCTGAGGTGAAAAGTCTGACATGAAATATGAGATGATGAGATTTCAGTTTAGTCACAGGATTGTTAAAATACCAAGGGGTCAGAGGGCCCTTTCTTTGAACGGCACTGACATGGAGAGGCGACCCGTGACCTTTTCCACACGACTGGCTTGTTTAAAACAACGTAAAAAACAGTTGCTATGAAAGAGTAAATTGTTTCTACAGACTGAAACCTTCTTTGTAGTCCATCATTTGAACATGGACGCCTACGGTCAAACTCAGGTGGACTGAGTGGACAGCTGCGAGCTTTGGCACTTTCACTGCCTCACTTTTGACCAATAGATCGTCAGTTTTAGGATTGTGTGTGTTCTTTGTGCAGCCGAGGAGGACGAGGACAAAGAAGACGATTTCCGTGCTCCGCTGTACAAGACGGTGGAGATCAGAGGGATCCAGGTCAGGATGAAGTGGTGTTCAACCTGCCGCTTCTACAGGCCGCCACGCTGCTCCCACTGTTCTGTCTGCGACAACTGTGTTGAGGTGTGTTTGACTTTTTACATTTAGTCATTTATTCTTCATATGAACAGTTTCTGAATGTTGCACGCTGAGTAAGCCTGCACTATAAAGTTCACTGGCCACACACAGCCCAGTTTGATCTGAAACAGTCTGGAAAGGTAAAATGATTGGCTAGAATCCAAAGTGTATGACATCTCAGGGGGAAAAAAAAGCACCGAAATGTGCGCTGCTTTTCAGTCTGGTTACTACCGTTTATGTCAGAACCATAATGGCACCGGATATGGGTACCCATCCCTTCTCCTTAGTGCTCTGTGCAAGTGTGTATGTGTAACCCCAGGACAGACAGTCAGTCTTTTACAGGGTTTCCATGATAGAACACTGGCAGACCGTCCCAGGCTCCGTTCTTCACTGTACATTTGTCTGATCCCTGGATGAAAGTGCTGTGTGACAAATAAGGAGGCGACATGTTTTATTTTAATGTTCCAGGTACAAAGGTAATCTACGTTGCTCATCTGCAGCAGTCCAGGTGTTGGATCCATGTCTGTATCAGCAGATGACCAAAGATCTCTGATCTCAGGACTAAACAGTTGTTGATATTGTGACCTTCCTCTAAACATGCAGCTGTAGAATATTTCAAGCCTCTTGTCTTGGGATCACATGGGAGAGTTGTAATCAGAGTATTCTGTTGAAAGTATGTCACATTCCCAACCTGCACCATGCTGCTGACTCAGACTGCAGATGACAGTTCTGTATATCTGTTGAGGACTTAATGAGGTTAGACTGGAAAGGTGGTGCATGGAAATAATGCTTCTTAATGGCTGCATTCATATTTCAGCCTCCTCTGACAGTATCTTAAATGTACCCCTGACTCTGCAGGACTTCGACCATCACTGTCCGTGGGTGAACAACTGCATCGGCAGGAGAAACTACCGCTACTTCTTTCTCTTCCTGCTGTCTCTGACAGCCCACATCATGGCTGTGTTTGGCTTTGGGCTGCTCTTCATCCTCTACCATCGGCAGAACATTGACCGCCTGCACGCCATTGTCACGTATCCTTTCATGTCCCGTGGATCTGGTACTCTAATCTGGTTTTACATTGCTGAGTTACTGTCAAGTTGTTTAAATGAGGCACTCTTCCCCCCCCCACTGTGGCGTGGGAAGATTTCACGTAGCTTTCTAAGAAAAGATGGGTCCAACCCCACCCAATCAAATCTTTGAATTGTAAGGGGTTGTTCGAGAATAAAAACACACGATATAAACGCATTCATCTGCATAAACTGGCCTAGGACAAGAGTACATTCTGGCTTTGCTCTCCCCACACACGCCACATGTTGTTTTGCACCACCTGCTGTCATGGTGTCATGTCCATCACTGCTCTCCATAGGCCTTGATCTGTTGAATGTAATGTTAAGATGCTAAGGTCCTTGACCCCCCACCCGTGCTCTCAGGCTCGCTGTAATGTGTGTCGCAGGCCTTTTCTTCATCCCTGTCGCTGGCCTCACTGGCTTCCACATAGTCCTTGTGGCTAGAGGCAGGACGACCAATGAACAAGTAAGTAGAAGTCAGTGTTCCACACATGTACACCAAGAACCCGGAGTTAGCTCATTCAGTTCAGGTCAGTGTTATTTATATAGTGCCAATTTGTAACAATGGTTGTTTAAAGACACTTTATATTAGGTAGAGATCACAGACAGAGAACCCCAAATATCAGACAACCCCACGGTGACAGTGGGAAGGACAAATGTCCTCTTTGGCCCTTCCACTGTGCACTGTGGCATAGGGAAGGATGTTTGTTTTCCTGGCAGAGAGACGGTGGTTATCCTTCAGATGGTCCTCACATCCTACTGAATGCATGAATTTGAAAGTGGATACAGGTTAACAACCATTTACACCCCCCCCCCCGCATTGTTATATTCTCCATGTAAGTTTTTGTGACGTGTCTGTCTCCAGGTAACGGGGAAGTTCAGAGGAGGTGTTAACCCTTTCACCAATGGCTGTTGGAAGAATGTCTCTCATGTCCTCTGCAGCTCACAGGCACCCAGGTCCGTTCTTTGTTTCCCCTTTTTATTTGACTCTCTTGTCGGGTGTCGTGAGCATTACATACCCTGTAACTCATCACACTTCCTGTTTTTAAAATTAATCTCTTAAAACTTGCCACTGAATAGTGTAATAACAGAAACAGCTGGTGAGAAACTAAACAATCTGTGAGTTATTGCTTTGGTGTTAGTGTTGAAAGCTAAAGTGATCAGATGAGGGATTAAGAAGAATTTGGATTTGATACTAATCATTAGCACTGTGCTGTATTTAAGAGAACGCACAAATAAATACACATACATATATATATGAATGAATGAAGTGTGCTGCTCACTTGATGTGTCACTGCATTGGAAATGGCTTGGACTATTTAATAGTGGGAGGAGTTACTGATGTGAATGCTCTCTGCAGGTATCTGGGCAGGAAAAAGTGTGCACAGAGTGTGAGTCTGCAGCCTCCTTTTCTTCGGCCACAGCTGACAGAGGCCCAGCTGGCTGCAAAGATACTGGACAATGGCATACAGGGAGATCTGCACAGGGTAAGAGGCGCAGGAAGGGTGCTCGTGAAGCTTTACTAAAGTGCCACAAACTGCGCTGTGCTGGCTGGCTGCTTCAGCCTGCCGGTAATAAACAAGTGTTATGCAAGGGTGCTGTGCTTCTCATTCAAATCTGCACTTGATAAGTTTGCATATAGGCAGGTCCAGATGGCAGCAAGAGCTTTAAAAGCTGTTTGAAATTCAACAGGCAGAAATCCTGTAAGGTCACAGCTGTAAAAACCCAACCACATCCATCAGGCTGCGTGCTGCGGAGCTAAGGATGCAAAAACGGGATCCTGTTTATTGAGTTTGGGTTTTTATTGTTTGCTACACCTTTTTCTTGGTGTCGTTTGTATTTTATCTTGTTTCTGTTTAGTTTTGTTTTTTTGTTGCTGTAAGAAACAGCTAAACACCTGCAAGTATTGTACTTGTTAGGAAATAGATGGAATAATTTGTTCTAGTCGCAGGTCGATGATTGATTTTGTAATCGTATGTAAACGTATATCAGAGCTGTGGCCATGGGTTGGACACAGAAACGCTGTCACTGCTGACAGACCTGGGAGACCAAAACGTACAGCGAGGGTGTGCTGGGGATGTCTGACAGACGCCCCAGTCAGCAAGATCTTCAACTTACACCTCAGGCAGAGGTTCACCTCAGGGAGGCTGGAGACACTGAGTCCGAGTGGACCATGCTCCACACCTCCATTGCTTAGGCTACTGAAAGGAATGGGGCCTGCACGATCCTCGGTGCTCCTCGTGGCGGCAGTCCCAGAACCAGATGGTGAATACTGGAGGTGAAGTGAGCCGTCAGGCTGAAGGAGGAATCTTATTGGGAGTCCACAGGCAGCTGACAGGTACTGGCAGGCCAAGTGGAGTGTGGCTCTGGCAGTGGCTGAAGCCATTCAACATTGTCACAGACTCTCTTCATAGTTTTTATAGAGTGTCTGGGCATAGTCAAGTGGTGGAGGGTCTCCACAATGTTGGCCGCAAGATTTTATCTTTGCTTTTTGCGGAGGATGAGGTTCTTTTGGCCGGTGGTGACCTCCAGTTTGCACTGGAGTAGTTTGTTGCTGAGTGTAAAGTGGAGGGAATGACAACAGGAACCTCCAAGTCCAAGTCCATGGTTCTCAGCCACAAAAGACTGGAATGCCCACTCCGGGTCAGGGATGAGTTACTGCCCCAAGTGGAGGAGTTCAAGTATCTCGAGTCCACGAGTGAGGGGAGAGTGCATGCAAGATTTACAGACAGATTGGGGCGGTGTCTTCAGTGATGGAGATGCTGTACAAATCTGTTGTGGTGAAGCGAGAGATGAGCATGAAAGGGAAGCTGTCAATTTACCACAGCCTCTGTTTAGTGACCGAAAGAAGGAGGTTGTGGATCAGAGTGTCAGGAATTAGTTTCCCTTCAAGAGTCGCTGCTCCTCTACCTGGAAAGGAGCCAGCTGAGGTTATTCGGACTTTTGACTAGGTTGCCTCCTAGGTGAGGTATTCCAGGCATGTCCTACTAAGAGGAGGCCTTGCTGTACAGAATATATCACTTGGCTGGCTTGGAAACATCTCAGTGTCCCCCTGGATGAGCTAGAGGAGGTGGCTGGTGAGGGAAGGCTGAGTTTCTCTGCTGCGACTGTTGCCCCGTGACCCAAACCCGGATAAGCAGCAGAGATGGATGGATAATTTGTTCTTTCACTTAGTCTTTGACCTTTGGCTCTGCCTGTGTTACAGTCAGGAACGTTTTCATTTAAGTTGCACATGGACAAACTTTATGTAAAGTTTCTTACAGCCTCACACCACCCAGCAAAAGTCCATCTGGGTCTGACCCCAGGCTTCTTTCTACTTTTCTTTTCGGATTTGGTTACAAAATGTCTATATTTCACCAACAGATGGGTAATTCTGTCACTTTCTATCTCTAATTCTCGCGTTTCTTCTTTCCAGTCAAAGTCCAGTCTGGAAATGATGGAGAGCCAGTCCTGTGACGCTGAGCCACCACCACCTCCTAAACCAGAGCTCCGCTACCCAGGAATTACCAGAGGAAACACAGAGGGTGATTTGCTCTTACTCTGTCTGCTGCAGTTTGTCTGCTTCCTGTTCAACATATAGTTGCATAGAAAGGTTTGAGAACCCATGCTCAAAGGATTTAATATTTATCCTCATCGGAAGGCTTGTGGTTAGTACTGTTGCCTCACACCACGAGGGTCCTGGGTTCGAATCCCCGTGGCTGCGTGGATACACTGTCATGCATGAGATTACTTTAATTCGTGATTTTGGATGTGGAGGTGAGTGGCTGTCTGTCTCTGACAGCTGGGATAGGCTCCAGTATTCCCAGCTCCCTGCCAGTACTGTGAACGTTTAGAGTCCCACAAGCAGCAGAGGGTTGTAAGATGGCATGTCTTACTTCATAGTATCATTAAAAACAGCAGCTGTGTTGCACTAATATGATGAAATCTCTAAATTCATTGTCAGAGGTTTGAGCTTTGAAACGAGCCCTGGTGACTGATGCAGTTAAAATGCTGAATAAGCAAAAATGCCCGACGAGTTTGATCCAAAGATCAAATCCAAAATCCATCAAACCTCATCAGGCTTTGTGTTGCACACTGATAGACGGAAGGTTCAGTTGAATCCTTGTGAACAGTGGAAGCAGACGTCACAGCATCTCTGTAAATGAACAGAAGGTTAAAAACAAGAGGAGAAGGATCCTAAACGCACCTCAAGAAGACCTCACACACCTCTGATCTAAGAATATTGGACAATGTTTGGCCAGACTTCAAAGCAGTGCATGCAGGACACCCCAAGACCTTTTGCAGAAGGATGGACTAAAGTCTCACAAAACCTGAATGACTCTTAGCTGTCAGAAGAAGCTGTGCTAGTATGAATCATGCAGGGTGTCCAAACATAAAACACTAATCTGTGAGCATGTTGGAAACATTGTATCTCTGCATTCACTCACCTACAGCTCTTCTATGCTAATGGTGCTCAGTGCACATGAAGGAGATTCTGTGCTCATTTTGTTTCTGTTTCTCTTCCCACCCTCCAGAGTGCAGTTTGCTGAATAAGGCCCCTCCCACTCCCACTATGTACAAATACAGGCCCACGTACAGCCCTGGCAAGAACCACACGGCGCTCACACATGCTTACGCCAACCAGGTAATGCACGCAGAATACAAGAGTATGTGCTACGTGTCAGGCTGGACTTCCACTCGTCCCTGCTTCTGCTTCTTTGATCATTTTTTAATCTAACATCTCCATTTCTGTTTTGGTTTTTATTTTTGTTTCTCCTTTTGATTTCCTGTCGGCCATCTTGGTTTGGTTTCTCAGTGGCTTTCTGTTGATCAGTAAGTGATTGTGCTGAAAGCAGCTTCCTCCTCTTATCTTCCTTTTAACTTGGTTTCCTGTCTCCTTCTGTTTGCACTGGACGTGGCTGAAATACTGTAATGAAACCACTGAAAACAGACTTCATGACTCAGTTTCAGCAGCGTTCTTTGAACACAGTGAGATATGAACGTGAAGCAATCAGGACTGCCATAAATACACTGGTTCTGCTCAGTATTTGTGCCCATGTCTGGTCCATATCACTCCACTCCTCAGTTTGTTTTCTTTGTTAGTTCTCCTTCCTGGTTAGATTTGTGCCTTGTAGCCCTTTTCCATTACCTGGGGTTCCAAGTGATCCGAAAATGTGATGTCAGCAGACCGCATGCCAACGATTGGCCAGTCAGGGACATCACTCGACACGTCATGAGAGAAACTCCCACCATTTTTAAAACACAGCAGTGGGGAAATGCAGAGTGTGACACAAAGCCACACATTGAGCCTTGACGTGTTCCTTTGTTGTGGTGTTCATGTCGCATACAAATGACATCACAAGATCTTTGGCTATACCGACCCCCCGCGCGTTGGGTGGCAGTCGTAATAGTTTGAGTCACATCGAGACGATCCAAGTAGGTACTAATGGAAAAGGGCTTTGAGTGACTGTGGTTGTAGCTCTGTACGATTCCTCTTTAGTGTTTAAACATCAGTGTACATACAGCGAACGCCATCATTTGACCGTCTCAGAGATGATTATGGAAGACATTCTGACTGACATGTTACTGAAACATGCAGAGTTTAAACCAAAGCACAGCACAGGAAGCTCCAAACATAGTGCACAATAGGAGGATCCAGAAAGTCTGATGAACACTGGCATCATTATAGTTAACATTATGATGATGGAGCTGTCGCCAAGTTCATCTGGAAATCAGGGTTGTACAAAGAGCAGTTTGGTAAATGGGCTGGTTCTTTTAATAACAGTGCTTTTTCACTCTATTTGAGCACTTAGAGCACTCTCCTATTAAGTGCTCTTAACCTAACATGCACACACACTCTGATGGATACACTGGGGGATACTTGTGAAAGCACAGTCCAACCACCGGCCTTCCGCTTAGATGACCCACCCCTGACTAATCACCATTAGTTAGGGGTGGCTGTTGTGTCAGGCTGTCACCACTAGAGTGCAGTATGACTTTAATCTTCCCTCATGTGCTCAGCTTCTTCTTGTTTCTTTTTCCTCCCTCTGCCTCCCTTCACCTTCCCTCTTCTCTCTCCTCTTCCCTCTGGCTCCTCCAGTTAAGTCGAGGGGAGAGCGTCGGCAGTGCCAGGGACTCTTCCTCCTCCACCTCTTCCCTCCTCCAGGCCAGCCAGCAGCCTGGTTTCCGCTCGCAGCCCAGCCTGGATCGGAGGGAAACGTCGTCTGAAAGAGTGGGAGGGGGAGGAGGAGGGGAGAGGAGGGAGGTGGGGCGAGAGGGGGGAGGAGGAGGAGGGGGCATTCCTGGCTATTCTCTGGGCGGGCGCTCCTACCCCTCCTTCTCCGACCCCACCGTCCTGTCTGGAGTGGCGTCGCGATCTTCCAGCTCCACGCACACCTCGGCGGGCACCGTCCACGTCTCAGAGGCCACCACCACCTCCGCCAGCTTCAAGAGCTTAGCCAATCAGACACCCCCGCCCCACCACCCGTCTCGCAACGGGAGCCTGTCTTACGACAGCTTGCTAGCAGGCGGCGATGAGTTTGACAAAGGAGTGGGCGTGAGCTCGGTGGCCCCCGACGTCTCCGGTGGGAGACCCTGCACGCCAGCGGCGGGTGGTGGCTACAGCTCCCCCTTCCTGTCCTCACAGCAGAGAGAGGCTGAGATGCAGTCCCAGTCCACCCAGTCACCCCACCACCACCACCGTTCTTCTCACCACCACCACCCCTTCCTCCATCACTCCTCATCCTCCACGTCTTCCTCCCCACCGCCTCCACCAGAGAGGGAGCGCCTGCTGGGCGAGCCCCACCTACCTGCAGCGCCTGCCGGTCAAACCTCCTCTGCTCCACCGCCCCCACACCACCACCACCACCATCACCATCACCACCACCATTCCCACCACCACCATCATCACTCCTCGTCCTCTTCCTCCACCTCTCGTCCTCCACGCTTTGCTGCCCCTCACGCAGGGCCCCACCACGCCTACCCCTATCGCACCCGTTCGACTGACACGCCTCTGGGCTCCTCCTCCACCACGCATCCTCCCCGCTCCCCACACCCCCCACCTCTGGGCAAGTCGCTCTCTTATTCAAGTGCAGCCGCCGCCGAAATGCAGTACCGGCTGGTCCGCAAGGCCTCGGCGTCGGCCGGAGCAAACGCAGCGGGGGTAGGAGGAGGTGGAGGAGGAGGCGGAGGGATGGGAGGAGGAGGAATCCAAGTGCCGAAGTGAGTATGAGTTTCAGCTTTTGTCGGGACGATTGGTTTGACACTGAAAAAGCGCCTGCTCGCCTGAAACCTGACTACCTGATTGACTGCTCCTCCTGCTCCTGCTCCTCCTCTTCCCTTCTCTCTTCCTCCTCCTCATCCTGCCAGACTTCCTGTGAGTTTCTCATTCTTCTCCCTTTGCTCGTCTTCCATCCATCTGTTGTGCGTTGTTTGTTGTCTTGTGCGTTATTGCCACCGTCTGTTTGGTCACCATGATTTGATGTGCAGTGATGATGATTTTAATCAAACTGAGGAGCCCAGTGTTTGTGGGAGAAGTGTGGCTCGAGCTTTTTACTGCTCCTCTCCTCGGTTTAACCACACAGGAAGTGAAAACTGAAGGAGAGGTGAAACTTTTCCTCCCACAGTCCTGAAGACTGAGCAGCAGCACAGTGTTGCTGTTAAACTGAGGCTCAGTCTGACCGTTGCATGATGACGTTTTCAGTTTGTCTGTCTCGTCTCTCATTCCTGTTCTTTTCCATCCTGCTCGCTGTGTTGTGTACACTGCCAAGGTGTTTCTGTAACTCTGTACGATTATTAAAGGAAAGTGAAAAGCATGATTCACCGTTCATAAACTACTGACCTCTGTGTACATACCAGCATACTAAAGCTAGCTTTTCTAGCAATGGTTTGGGTTGACCTGATGTGAACTGTAGCATCGACATGGCTGAGGGTAGCACCGCCCACCGCCAGTATTTCATACACAGGACCAATCAGCGTAAACACTTTTTATTGTCACCGTCGGTAACGCAACAGCCCAACTGTGTGTCCATGTTCACTGTGGAACAACGCACGCCGTAACTACGTCCACTTCCACTCTGACTTGCCAAATTCTTTCTCACCGATCAAAGCGATCCAATCATTCCTTCATCTCCAATGTTTAACATAAAATGTGCTCAAATCTAAATGTAGTAAATGGTGGCATCCATCCAAATGTAGCCGAGCTTCAGTGATAAAATTAGCAGGAGAGCTAACATGGCTAACACGCTGCAGCCCGCAGTTTTCAGTAAAATTGTTCTTTTCTGTCTTTTCCTAAAATCAGGGATGAGCTGATGCAGATGAAATCTCTGAGTCGGATTAATGGAGGTCAGCCCTTCTCCTCAACTTCCACCTCCTCCTGCTCCGCCCCTTCCTCTCCCTGTCACCCAGTCAAGACGTCCGCCCCGCCCAGAGCAGCCTGTCCCAGCCCAGCACTGATGCTGAGTCCTGCCCACAAGCCCCAAGGCAGCGGGGTGAAGAAGGTGACTGGTGTCGGGGGCACCACCTACGAGATTTCAGTCTGACTGGCAGTCAGCCTCCAGCTCCAGGACCAGTGGGACAAAGTGGACGTAGCACTACGTCTTTATGCCCGCTAAGGAACAAATTCAGATTTTACCCAACAAAACAGCTTCCTGCTGTGGACCTGGACCTTACTTCTCATTGGCTGTGTGACTGAGCAGCCCCTCCAATAGAAACCTGGACTAAAGTGAGGCAGAATCCGAGGCGCTGCACTAGAAAAGACTAGTTCTTGGTCCAAACAGACCCCACGTTGCTCTCTTCTGCTTAGGTCTGTGTGTGGCACTGTACAAGCATAGCAGCGAAAAGGCGTTAGCACTGCCAGGGATAGGGGCTGGATCCCCGCGGGGTCCACTCTGGAACAGGTCTGGACTCGAGCTGAGTTTACCTGATGTTTGTTGTCTCTCTCTTTTTTAGACCTCATCATTTTCACACTTGTATTTAGATCATGAAACTGTGGAACTCAGAGGGCTCCCCTTAGGACAGGTGATGAGTCACACCAGGGGGAGTGCAGGTAAAGCGTGCGTTTACCAGCAGCATCCACCTGATGGAGCACAGTCAGGTGGCACTGGACCACGTGTGTGTGTGTGTGTGTGTGTGTGTGTGTGTGTGTGTGTGTGTGAGAGAGAGAAATGCTGAAACCGGTCAAAGGGAGCTGTTAGCGCTCTGTACCTTTCTGCTTGGATGATGATGATGAACTCTGAGTTGATTCCTGATGGAGGAAAGAACAGTGTAAGATTTGAAGGGGAGGGGGAACGAGCAGACTTCTTTCTCTGCTTCATTTGTCGATTTATTCCTAGATGTGAATATGATTCCATGTTTGTACAGGATGATGTGATTTTTAAATGTGGTTTCCTGTTTTTTAAAAAAAATAAAAAGTGGACTGCAGCATGCACTACTCCAACACGCCCCTGTAGGCCGCCATGTTTGGCTGCAGACGCACAGGTCATTCCATCTGAAATCATCACATTTGATTGGCTTAAAAATGGTTTAAAATGGGACACGTGTACTGATTGTAAATGCAATCTGCAAATAATCATGTGGATAGTTCATTTAAAGCAAAGGCCCATCCGTTCACTTTCAGGCCCTTTCCTTTTTTTTACTCTCACTTTCAGATGTGAGTCAGTGTTTGGACGTGAATCTCTCTAAAGTGTCTAAAGAAAACAGGCTGACCATGAAACTGAATCAGGATCAGTCTTTACCTTCAGGTGACTGCTGTTGTGATTTGGTGCCGTATAAATAAAACTGGACTGAGCTGAAACACCAGGAAGCTCTCAGTGTGGGCTAGTTGGAAAAACTGCAGAAGACAAGTGACAGTTTGACAGTAATGCAAACATGTAGAATACTTTGAAGAAAAAGATCAGCAGACACGCTGATCCAAATGGACCCAGGTGCCATATGGTACTCTGATTATAACCTTTGTTTGTAATATCAGCAAGTTTCATGTCCTGAAGAGTCTCACAGCTGAAGAGAATTTTTCAAGCTACAGATAAATGTAGGAAAGGACGAGGAATGAAAACAGGATGTATACACATTAGAGAGTGTGTGTGTGTGTGTGTGTGTGTGTGTGGTGATTTCAGATGGAACGACCACATGTTGTGTTGTCTGAACAAACTAAAGTGAATCTGGAAACTGTTTTAACCTCTCGTTGTTAAGGGTGGGGCAGGATTTTGTGGAACATGAGCGAATGCCTTGAAAATGCAAGTGTTGTCCTTTTTTTATTTCACCTATTTAAATTGACATTGTTTTATATGAATTTCTATGGAAATCTAGCTATTGATAAATATTGCAGAGTTTTTAATATTGACCCAGAAGAGGTTGTGTTTGCCATTGTGTCAGTTTGAGCCTCTGGATAAAACCATTAAAGCAGCACCTCCCATTGCTTCAGGCTGATGCTTCACAAACATGTTCCAGTTCTCGCTGCAGCACGACTCTGTGAGATGACAAAGTACACACATTCTGTACTCAGGTAGAACAGTAGTACAGATACTTGCATTAAAAAATACTCCAGTAAAAGTAGAAGTACTGACTCAACGTCTTTGGTCGAGTACAAGTGAAAATGTACTCGGAGTAAGAAAGTATCTCCTTGAAGGACAATTTTGCTAACCGTTTTAATGCACAGATAAGTGGACCTGCTGCTATATTATGATAATAAAGTAATATTAGTCAAATTTAAATTCTAATTCTAATGAATGACCTCAGCTTGAATCTGTTGTTTGGGACACAAGCAGTAAATAATGAAACAGAAATATAAACATTTATATTTGTTTCTGGGTGACTTTGCGTAAACATTAACCCCTGACTGCACTCATTTTAAAGTGAGATCCAGGAGGTGCTCGGGGGGGAAATACTCATACCTCACAATAATTTAGTGGTCAAGCTGTGATCAGCTGACCTGCGGCTCGTTGTGGATTTACATAACCAGATGTGAGCAGATGTGTCCTGGCTGATGTCCATCCACTACACTGACACTATACTGTTTACAGTATACAGTTAGTATAAAGTCTTAACTCATCTTAAATGCAGGTTCACGTCTGCTACACTCGCTGTAACCTAACACTAACCAGTACACTGTGTCTCAGTCCAACACAGGGCTTTACTGGGAATTCACCAGTTTAATGCACAAAACTCCCTTAAATGTTTATAAAAGATTTGAATAACACATTAGAATACTGAGTTTTTCAGAACATTTCAGAATATAAAAACAAAATTTATCAAGACTGATCATATACAGATTAAATATGTGATTATTGCATTAAATGTAACCTCTACATCTGTTTTAGTGCAATTTGTCACTGGATGTGTTGCTAGCTAAAGCTCCAGCTGATGAATTTCCAGGGAGAGAAAAGAGTGCACGCTAACTTCATTTACAAAGATGTAAGAAAGGACAGGATTAGCACTGCTCAGTCACAGTAACTTGATAAACTGCAGTCTGTTTCTCTGTTGGTCCCGCCCACTTTACCCCTGAGCATAAAGGCTATAAAGATGCTGCTGAACCTAAAGTGATGAGCCTGTTTTAAAAACGTAAGGAGTACAAAGTGCAGATATTTGACTTAAATACAGGAACTAAGTATTTGTACTTTTGTACTTAAGATGCAGGAACCTCTGGATTTCTGGATCCACCAGCTGTGTTTTCATCATGCACACTCTGTTGTAATTAAGTACAAATACTTGAAAATACCAGTTCCCACCTCTGTGAATTATGTCCCGGTGATAATTGGTATTTTCTGCAGGTGCTTTATTGGAGCTGTTAGCTACTGTACGTAGGAAATGAGGTTAGTGAAATCTCATACCAGAATGTTAAAGTTGCAGAACAAACAGGTGAACATGGATCACTGCAAGTTCATCACTGAGACCAAGGTTCTCAGTCATCCAGCTCATTGTAGTCCAAGGAGCTGGGAAAGAAAAGCGTCTGGACTTTTTTAAGTGTCCTTGAAGACGTTTCATCCAAAAAGCTTCTTCAGCTCTAAGAGTAATTGGTGGGAGTGTCCCCAAGAGGGTCACGGACCCCCTATTGATCCTCTGCCTCATCACACGAGCCGAGATGTGAAAACAGGTGTGGGTCACAATCAGCTCAGGTTTCGAGTGAACCCAGGTTTTTAAACTACAAGCAGTGACATCCTCCTTGATCAAATCCAACAGTGTGGTCTGATAGAGGGAACGGAGGCAACCAAAGGAAGTAGCATATGAGCAGTAACTGTGTGAACATGTCTGACGTTTTTAGCTACATGGTGACTCTTCATTTGCTTTCTTGGAAGCAAAAACAAAACTGCTCTCTGCTCCTGGAAACTGGGTTTGGTGAGCCATCTGATCAAAGATGTGTTGCATTTAAGTCAGTAATGTTGAAACCGGATTTATTTTGAACACAGGAAAAGTACTATCAGATTTTGATCCATCATGCAGTCCCATATAGAAAGCATCTGACTGGTATGAGTTTGCTTTTGCAGCATGATAATGATCCCAAACACACTGCCCATGCAGCAGAAGTATATCTGGATAGAAAAACACACCATATTACAGCAAGACCTGGACATTATTGAAGCAGTGTGGGATCAGCTTGACAAAGAACAGAAGATTGCCATTCAAAGAGTTTTGAAGACCACTGAAAGAAATGACAGAGAGCTGCCTCAGAGAGTTTAGAGTTGAACAGTAAAAGTGGTAACATCATTTGAAGGCATAGCGTACATTTTCATTGCTCAATTCTAAAATCTACTCTAACCAGAATGTCAGCAGAATTCAGCTTATTGTGCAGCCCTCCAAAACAGTCCCATTTTCTCATTTTGCCCATTAGAAATTGTCCTCGCCTGATGTCGCCCACACTGTAGAGGTCACCCCACTAAAACATGATCCACTAGCTAATCGTTAGGAATGACACATTGTATATCCAAACCTTTATATCTTTGCAGGAAAATATGTATGTATACCTGCAACAAGCGTGGTTTGTGAACAGATTTTTTTAAAGCTAGGGAACTTATAAAATCAAAAAGAAGGCAACTCGGCCCAAAGTAGCTGAAAAAGTTCAATAAGAGTCTTTCTAATGGACATAGTTCATTGGTTTTTCTCATTCATCTTCATTTTCTACAAGCTTAATTGGCTATATTCATTTCACCACAGACGAAACGTCTGCAGATAATTGGGCTACACAAAGACACCCTGGCACAGAGTTGTCACATGTCACTGTGAGGGTGGTGACCAAAGTCTGAGCTAAAAGTCTGACTCGTGTTTACAGGAAAGAGGACGACAGCATCACAGCGCTTCATGTGCACGTTGTCTTTACTGCATGAACAGCAAACAGGCCAGACGTTTCTGAATGAAATGTAACACGCCACAGAGATTAGACATGGACAACATGAATAATAAACCAAACAGGTTTTGTAACAACAGGTTAAATCAGGACCAAACATCTGTGAAACTACAGTGTGCTTACTGAATGTAAAAAAGGAAAAACAAACGTGTCTAAAAATTGGTTCACTATGTAACAAATAACAGTTCTGATCATTAATATTCAAAAGGTTTGTAACAAAGACATGAATGCAGCAATGTCAGTAACCCAGATGATCCTCAGTCTGTGGAGACACGCTCATTTTATCACCATGGAGTCCAGGGGTCAGCCAATCAATGTGCAGGACACATCTGACATCACCTGGGTGAGGAGTGCAGAGGTTCTGTGTTTCCATCATGCACACTCTGTTAGTCACTGTGTGCAGTTTCTCAACCCGGGGCTCAACACCCCGGCTGGGACCCGTAGATGTGAAGTTTGTGGACAAGATGGATATAATCCACACTTTCCTCATGGATGAGACTGACCAAACAAGTGACTCTCCCTCCATGGAGCATCCCAATTATAGGATTATTATTATGAGATATACTTTTTTTAGAAAAGAAAATGTATTTGAGGGTCTCCACAGATTTATCACATGGCTCTTTATCGTTTATCAGAATGTTTAAGTCCTCAATTACATGTTAAGGCAGAAACCGAAGCCTTCTCTGTTTGAAAGTAAAATTAAATGATGGGTGGATAAAACACAGCAGGGTTTATAAACCTACATTCAATGGCAACTACACACAAATAACACAATGAAGGAGGAAGAAAGAAATGAAACTCCTGTTGAACGGAGCCCAAACTTCAGCCTGACTCACTGCTACTTAGTCTACAGCAGTGCTGAGATGGAAGCTCACTGCTCGGGTCAGTGTCAGCAGTGAGCTGTGTTCGTGTGCACCGCCCGGTGTCCTGGTGTTAGAGCAGCAAACAGTGCTGCCACACTGCTGCATGGTTCTTAGGGGGTTACTGCAGTTCACACAGGATTCTATATCAATGCCTCATTTTCATGTTTCTGCACAAACGGGAACCAAGCACAGCCGAGAAGGCTGGAACTACTTCACTGATCCCAAGTCAGCAATTATTTGATGTATTATTTAGTCTATTAGATTAAAATGTAAACTTACACATGCATTTAGTCAAGTTTAAGAAAAAAGTCCTTTGCATTTAGAGTTTTATGAAGTCAAACTAAAAACAAAGGTGGGCTCGTCAGGTAGGGAGTTACACCTGAACTACGACGTGTTTTACACCATCTGTTAAAGGCAACTGCAGAACACTGGTCATTCACAGCAGACTGGAGACCAGATGAGAAACTGGGGGGAGGATCACTGAATCACCGCTACTTTAAATCAACCTGACTACTAACTGCTTCCAGTCAGGGCCTGTAACGTGTGTCCAAAGAAAGAAACAGCTGACTGGGAGCTGCACACAGTCATGGTCAGCAGGTAAAAACACTCAAAGAAGAAAACACAACAGAAGCTGATGGAATGTGTGTGACGAAGCTGCTAAATGGTCCACATCAGTAACTAACTAACTGCATTTAAATTATTAAAGATTAAAATAAGTCATTAGTACCATAAAACTGTAACATGTACTGCTCCTGTGTTGGACGTCTCCATCATCAGCCCCCACCAGCCAAGCTCCTCCACCAAAGAGTGACCTCAGGTTCTCTTCACACAAAGGGAACTGGGGTGGTTTACTGCAGTGGCACCGCTGTGTGAGTGCAGTTTGCTTTGATACTCTGCTAAATTACATATTAGAGACATTCAGGGAAAGGGGCGGGGCCTGATTCACAAGTAAACAAACAGAACACTCTGAAGAGGAGCATGAAGACAAAGGTGGAGGAGGAGCTAGCTGACCCACAGTGGACTCACAGATTCCATTAACAAGTCCAGTGTGAGTAATACAAATGGTCCTATTTGTCCTTCTTGGATTCAGACTCCACCCCCTGGGCTTCAACTCCCTGCTGCTCTGGCTCCTCCTCCTCGGGCACTGGGGGGAACTGGGATTGGCTGACCTTGTCTCCTCTGGTCTTGCTGAGCTTCTTGGATTTCTGGTAGAGTTCGTTCAGGTTGAACTCTCGGATGATGTTCTCCTGATAGAAACAAACCAAGCATACAAAGTCTTAAATATAAAGACTCTTCTGTGGAACAAAGTATCAAGTATATGGATCATGAGGGGAACAGCTGACACTATATAACTGAACTGATGTGCACGTTTCTGGAGCTCACAGCTCTACCTAAGCTCTGCCTTTCCCCTCAGCCCCAACCAGTCAACCCTGACCCTGATTAGAATGAAGGGATCTTCCTGTTAAAGGGGAGTTTTTCCTCTCCACTGTGGCCAGGTGCTAACTCACAGAGGACTGTGTTAATATTGGGCTTCTGTCACTTATTGAAGATAATTACAACAACTCAATTTTTAATTTCAGTCTTAAGTTTTTAAAGAAACATGTTTCTTATCCCATGTCAACCCTGCAAAGAAGAAGATACAAAGTTACTTTTTCATGCACATATGTCAGATGTAAACATTTGTAATAAACAAACATAAATCTTCTGGTTAACACCACTTACCTTCAGCATTTCAGATATTTCCTTATTTTCTATAATTGGAGTAAATGTAAATAGGATTCTGAGTAACAGTCACACACTCTGATGGAACAAACGGTGACATCAGGGTCAGACGACGCACTGCGGGGCAATATGGCTTTTTCAGATAATGGATGAACTTGCTTTCTCTTTTTCAGATTACTTTGCACATCGTTCGCTCCACTGACCACGTTTTAACTGACAAACAGGATGCTACAGTGCCATGCGACCAAGTCCAGGTGTTACTGTGGTTGCCGTGGTTACTGAGAAAAAGAACATCTTTGATATTACAGGTATTCACCTTTAGCACACCAGCAGCAGTGGTCTCACCTCAGTGAAGCTCCATGACACAGCCCTGCCCTTCTTGTCCACCTGAGGGCGCCGCATAACTTCCTTCCCTCCTTGGAACAGCACCAACGATGGAAGCTGCTTGGAGAGTGGAGATGCTGACACCTTGTACCTGCAGAACAGGGAGTGCTCACATGTATGTGGGGAGCCAAACGTCACAGAGAAAACTGATTTAAAAGGGTCTTACTTTTTGGAAACCTCTCCATAGCGTCCAATGTCCACTTTGCCAAACTTTAGGCCAGCACAGTTATACCTATTCCACAGAACAGAAGGCACTGAAGTTACTCCTGAACGCAGATGAAGACACACCACAATTTCACCAGAGGATGGTCTCAGCCTTACTTGAGAGAGAGATCAGCGTACACAGAAGCGAAGGACTGGCACTCTGGAGACCAGTTGGCAAAAAACTCGACGATCCACGTTACACGGCTGTCTCTCGCCAGTTCATCCTGGACACACACGGTAAACACACAATTTAAAAAAACACAACTGGACATAACTGTGTTTCACCAACAACCAAACCTCTACCACCAACTCTTCCACTTGTACTCACATCAATAGTTTTGTCACTGAAGTATTTGATGTACTCGGGTCCCATGTACAGAGGAGGCTTACAGGTCATCAAAAACACTGAAACACACAGAAGATCATAGCAGATGGACCTCTCCCTCACACTCAGTCTGCTGGTTTTTCGGCTGACTCGAGGAAACTGTGCTGCTCTCAGCAGGATCTCACATATTAGTGAACTTACTGTGTCTTTGTATGTTAACATATTATTTCCCTTGTCTACTGAGGGAACGTCAGCCCAATAAGCATCAAATGAAACACACCTTATTTTCTTATATCTCCAGTTTTCAGCGTAACTCACTTCCAGCTTCTCGTTTCAGATTTTTATGACTGATCGTAGCACACTAAACATCAACTCATGACAACTCTAAAGGCCTTTGATCCGTTAATTCATCACAATCTTAGAATGGACAACTGGACAAGTAGATGACGTTCAAACTTCACACCAAATCCAAATCTCATTTCTTCCCCTGAGTCTGACCCCTCTGTCTCGATCCCTTGCTCTGCTGTTTTAACCAGTTTGAGCCTGTGACTCTTTCTTATTTAGAGGATGTGGTCGGCCACCTGAGGCCCTCTGGTTCCCCAAATGATCCTGTCCCACCACGATTTTTTAAGGAGATGTTTCCTAGCATAAGCCAGGCTGTTCTTGCTGTTATAAACAGCAGTTTAATATTTGGTGTAGTCCCTGCTAATTTCAAGCATGCATTAGTACAACCCCTGCTTAAGAAACCTGCTGTGGACCACACTGTATTGGCTAACTACAGGCCTATCTCCAAGTTGTCTTTAATGCCTAAAATCTTAGAGAAAATTGTACACTGCCAATTGGTGGATTTTTTAAATGAGAACGGTATCCTAGAGGTCTTCCAATCAGGTTTTAAAAACTTTCATAGCACTGAGTCAGCACTCTTAAAGGTTTTTAATGATATCCTCCTTTCCTGTGATTCTGGTAATCATGTTCTTCTTGTCCTTCTTGACCTAACAGCTGCTTTTGACACTGTAGACCACAACATTTTACTGACTCGCTTGCACCATCTTGCAGGCATTCGTGGTACTGCTTTGAAATGGTTTAGGTCTTATCTTTCTGACAGAACTTTTAGTGTTAACTTTTTAGGGTATGAGTCCTCCTCTGCCACTTTTCAGTTTGGGGTCCCGCAGGGCTCAATTTTAGGGCCTCTGCTTTTTTCATTATATTTACAGCCGCTGGGGACCATCCTCAGAAGGCATGGAATATGCTTCCACTGTTACGCTGATGACTGTCAGATTTATCTGCCTCTGAAGCAGAAAGATGCCTTCTCTATTAAACCACTTCTAGCATGTCTAGAAGACATCAAATCTTGGATGTCCCTAAACTTTCTAAGATGTAATTCAAGCAAAACTGAGGTGATTGTGTTTGGTCCCAGCGGACCTTGTGAACCCTCCGCTATTGACTTGGAACCCCTGGCAGAGTATTTTAAACCTGTCAAGTCCAGTTTCTATTATTTAAGGCGTTTGGCAAAGGTAAGACTATTTTATCTCAGCCGCATTTTGAAACAGTAATGCATGCTTTTATTTCATCTCCTTTGGATTACTGTAATGCTCTGTATTTTGGAGTTAGTCGGTATCTTCTCTCTCGTCTGCAGCTGGTCCAAAATGCTGCTGCACGACTTTTAACCAGAACTTGTAAAAGAGAGCACATAACTCCCATCCTGGCTTCACTCCATTGGCTGCCTGTATATCTTAGAGTTCATTTTAAAACTCTGTTTGTTTTCAAATGTTTAAACAGTCTTGCCCCACCTTACCTCTCTGAGCTTCTTCATCCTTACACCCCGCCCCCCCCAGGTCTCTCAGGTCAGCTGACCAGCTGCTCCTGGAGGTACCCAGGTCCAAGAGGAAGCTCAGAGGGGGCGGGGCCTTCTCTATTGCTGCTCCTAATCTGTGGAACAATCAGCCCCAGCACATTAGAGAGGCCCCTCCAATGTCCACTTTTAAAACACGTCTTAAAACCCATTTTTACTCCCTGGCATATGACAAGGAGTAAAAATGATTTTATTGTTTTAAATGTAATTCTAATTCTCATTTTATGCTATTTTACTTTTTGCTATTTGTACTAATTGTATTAATTTAAATGTCATTTTAATTATCATCTTATTTTTATCCTTATTTTTTTTTTTTAACTTATTGAATGTATCATTTCTGGCATGTCAAGTGTACAGCACTTTGTGTTCAGCTGGGGACTTGTTCTGAAAGTGCTATATAAATAAATTGCTTGCTTGCTTACTGTTGCATATATACATGTTTGCACTCTCTAAGGCCCGGGGCACTTGTACTTTTGATTATTTTGATTTTTTTTATCCTACTGCGGTAACAAACTCCCTTGCGGGATGAACAAATGATCTTTAGCCTTCTCTCTCCTGTAGTTTGTTTGGCCCTGTTCTTCCTGTTAACGTGGAGTTCTCCCCACCAACGGTCTCAGTGATCCTGTGGGACCTGACGGTTTCTGTGAGGTGCTACTGTTTAAACAATGAGCTGACAGACCTATGCAGAGCGTCAGGTAGAGCAGCCCCATCCTGATGTCCAGTCTGAAGAACAGGATCACATTGGCCACTTTGCTGAACAGGATGATGTTGCCCACATGTTGCTCCACAGTTACTGACACAAACGACACAGAGACACTTTCATGTTTTAGTCAATGCTATAAAACAGATTAGCAGCAGATAATAAACAGTCCTAATGAATGATGAACACGATGATGCAACATCTTTCAAATTCAATTTAAAAGCCTCCTCAGGGCTCGCAAAATCGCTAGCCCGACGTCCCGGGGCTAGCGATTTTTCCAGTCGGGCTACCAAAATCCATCTCCGCCCTGCCCGTCGGGCTATCATAGGAAGGAAAAATATGTGTCAATGCTTTTGCATTCTTTCGCAAATGTAGCTGGGTAATTATGTCATCGGCATGGATGAGTCACTGTCAATATGTGACATATTGAAATCGCGTTTGACTTTGTGCTTGTTTTTTGCTTTCACTTTCACTTTGCGATCGCGCGGACTGTGGATAGAGAGCGGCAGCACTGATTGGTGAGTGACAGATTAATTGCGCACCAATTCCTCCGACATCATCTTATCACTCATTAGCTTACTATTCAAACATGACAAGTGAAATCTCCCACAGCAAGCTTAAACATGTCATAGAGGTTGATTGCGCAGAGAATTGCTGACCGTTATGTAAGTACGTGTGTAAAAGCAGATGGATTTACGCCGGTATTTTAGTTCTGCAGAGCCAAATAAGACAGGTCAGGATGAAGAAGGGGCAGCCAAAGAAAAGCCTACCACAAAACGCAAAAGTTACGACAAATCAGACTATGAGGCAAAAAGAAAGCGCAGCTTTTTTGGTTTCATGGACAAAAGAATTTCTGTGGTTGGAATATGATAAGCTAAATAACATGATGTTCTGCCAGGTGTGTCGTGAGTTCCCTCGATTTCTGAGTCAACAAGCGCCTTTGTTACTGGGACCAGTCATTTTAAGAAAGACCCCATCAGAACCCATGAGAAATGCAAGAAATGCATTATTGCCCAGTCTGCAATATCTTTCCCAGAACAAACACCAATTGCAAAAAACATACTAAAAATAAACAAAGCACAACAAGAAGTCCTGAAAAATCTGTTTAGAACAGCGTGGTATGTTGCAAAGAGTGAACTACCACTGGCAAAATTTAGCAGTCTTTGCAAATTTCAAAAAGCAAATGTCCTAGATCTTGGTTCCACTTGCCTCTTACCCTTGACTTCAGTGGAAATGTCAGATTCAGGATCTGACACAGACTGATTCATGTTCTACGCAGTTCTTACAAGTTCATAGAAATTTCTGTTCAATTTGAACCAAATATTTGAGTTGATGATTGCAATTCTAGTTGTTGTAATTTGTGTTTTAACTATTTTTTGATTGGTGTTTTGTTTCCTTTACCATATTATACTTTAATGTATAATATGGTAAAGGAAACAAAACATCAATCAAAAAATTGTCCTCTTTTTTTAATTCGGGCTACTTAAATTTATTTTGGGCTACCAAAAACTGAAGAGTGCTGCCCGAAGGGCTACCAGGGATTTTGAAATTTAGCGAGCCCTGGTCCTGACAGAGAACATCACAGGGCGCTGGATAGCACACAACTCATCCACACTATGAAAAAGACATTTACTCACTCGCCCGGCGGTTCTTCATCATCACGATGGCACTGAGGAACATGAGGATCTCCACCTCTCTCTGAGAACACAAACATGGCCTTTGTTACTCTGCCGTCTCTGCTCCACTCTCACAGCCTCTACAGCTCTGACACGATTTGCTAACACTTCATTTTAACCCAGCATTTCCCATTTGACTGGTTGTTGTTTACACCTTTGTTACTCAGCTGATTTCAGAAACAAAAACAAAACTGTGAGATGAACAGAGAGAACACTAAGATGATTTTCATTTTAGCTCTGGACAGATTTTAAAGCCCTGTTCTGATACTTGCACAGGCGCTGTATCTCTTCTGTCAAAACAGCAACTGCAAATAAAGCACCACATCTGCCAAATAAGTCATTTACAGTGATGTACAACAGTCAGGTTGTGAGGAAACAAAGGCATGAACAGTTGTTTCTAATTCCAATTTGGACACATTGTTCTCATAGATGTAAAACACAGGATTGCATGAGGCTAGATCATCAGTACAAACAGTTGTGCCCAAGTACAAGTTACTCAGATATGTCACCACTTTGGCAGGATCTACAAGAAGACCAATCTGTCTCCCACAAATGAGAGGAAACAACCCCAGAAACCAGCAGGGCTCAAGCCTCATGACCTGGAAACTGCTAGAACACCAGTGTCTGTCTTTGCTGTGGAGGGGCTTCACCCTCTCCACAGCAAGCTCCACTCAATTTTGCAGCTTCCCATATGGACAAGCCGAAGGCTTCTTGAGAAAGGTTTTATGCCCGGACATGACGAAGATTGAGCTCTTTGGCTATAATAACAAGACTCATGTTTGGAGGAGTAAAGTTGAGGGAAACCTAAGAACACCGTACCAACTATCAGGCATGGCGGCAGTAGCATCATGCTCTAGGGCTGTTGCTGCCAGTGGTACTGGTACTGCACAATGTGGATGGAATAATGAAGATAGAGGAGAAGGACTACATGCAAATTCTTCAACTTCACCTCAGATCAGTGGCTAGATGGTTGAAACTTAGAAGCAATAGGATGTTCTACCAGGACGAGGATCCCAGGAACATCACAACTGGTTCTGCAGACTAATGTTAAGTTTCTGGACTGGCCCTGACCCCAATTTGTGGACTATGCCTGGGCTAAGAAACCAACCAATTTAAATGAACTCTTCCAGTTTGCAAAGAAAAGTGGTCAAATATCCAGACAAGATTGTGCCAGAAGCTTATTAATGACTACCAAGTGTCTGGTTGGGGTGCAACTTTGTAAGAGACATATATTCTTTTTCTTTCTTTTCTTTTTTTTTAAAGGTCACTACAGATTTATGCAGTACACCAAAGAACAGTTTAAAGAAACCATTAAAAGCCCAACTTTACCACAACATTCATGAGTGTATATAAACTGTAAGAGCTCTAACGGGACATTAAATTCGGTTCCATTTGGCTTTTCTTATTATTACTACTACAACCCTCATTCTCTGTGATACCCCGACTTTGCCTCCCCTCCTGCAACCTTCAGGACCAACACAGTAACACTGACACCCCGTGTTTATTCTTGTATTTTAACAGACCTTCATTTATATGCCGTAAGCAATAAAACACATTAATCAACAGCGGAAAACTACAAATGAGTCGTTTCCACTTGAGTTGCTTTTTGGTCGTTGTTTGGCCTGACAGCTAAAGTCATCTGGCCCTCGTTACCATAGCCTGTGCATTGGTCCAGCATTCACTGACCGGCTAGCTGCTAACACATTCGGGAAAACGACCAGACTTTCTGGCTTTTTCTACGGACCCAGTCGAAGTCGCAGGAGTTGCCGTCTTCTCGCTGTGTGGCCAGACGGTCACAGATGCCGGGCGTCTTGCGGACAGCTAGAAATGCTATAGACATGAAGAGAGATGCTACATAATATGGCTTCAGCAGCCACTTGTACACCTGTGGGAGATGGTACAGAAAAGCGAATAATGGCGTCAACAAAGCCATCTTGAAGCTAACTGTCGTACTACAACTAACCCGAGAAATAAACCCCGTAAAGACGGAGGTCAGCAGTGCTAAACCGTTAGCTTCGTATAAATGGCTCTGCGTTAGCAGAGCAACGTGAAGGGGTCGGAACCACAGCTTCCGACATAGACGTTAAAAATAAAGGCATTGAATTTTATATTGTGGGTCGTTACTTTTAAATTCAACCTTTTTTGTATATCTTTGAAGTCATTTAATGGGAAAAAAATAACAGTGCCATAGATATTTAAACGCACTGCCGCTGTTTCTAGGCCTAAAATGACTCATGTCGCCTTTTATTTTGAAGCTGGCAGGAGTAACGTCCTGTTTAAGTGTAAGCTGGAAGATGCTAACGTTCAGTTTTATGGAGCACGCGCAAAAATTGTGTTTCACGTTTTTGAGCGCGTGCGATTCTTTTGTTTACAGTTGTGAATTATCTAAGTTTTTTTGTTTATTTGTTTTTTTGTGTGAATTATCTAGGTTCTGTCCTCCGTCAGTAGATAGCGCTCACAGACTCAACGCATGCGCAACTCAGAAATAAATGCGCTCTGACCTGGGCACGATGATGTGTCTACACATGAAAGAAAAATAAACAAACAACCGATTTGAAATAGCATCTTCAGGCATTTTGTTACTAACAGCCTGTTGCAGCTATGTGTTAGGATTTCTTTTATTCAATCTATATTTTAAAAAAAGAAAAAGATAGTTTTTGCCCTAACAAAGGGGTTCCCAAAGTGCTGTCAGCACGCAGTGCATTGTGTCCTTAAAATATTTGAAGGAAACTGGAGAAAAAGAGAAGCGAAAGAATTGACAGGCCTCAGAAACTTCATCTACAAAAGATAAACTGTACCATGTCCAGGACCTGAAAGACCTCATCAGAAAGATTTGTATGCCACTCCATCACATGTATTGGCATGAGGTGAAAGTAAATGTTGCCCTGAGCTCCTGGTTAAAAGCCATGAATGAGACCCCACAAGGGAAACATCTAGAAAAACAAGGAACAGAAAATTTCACATAAAATTTCACAATATGTGAAGTTACAGCCCAATTTCTCCAAATGTATTAGAAAAACAGATAAGTCATAAACGCCTTGATATGCTGATGTTATGTCAGTAATTGATGCAGACATCAAATGTTAAGCCTGTACACACTTTGTCATGGATATAAGAGGACTGATAAAAAAAAAGGTGTACTAATAAATAAATCAAAAATGTTAAGCGATTCATTTGATTTATTCTAAACTGGAAAATAATTTTCTGTCCACCATTTGTGTGACTAACAGTCTCACCTCCAGGTGGCTGTTGTTGTAATTTGGTGACATATAGATAAAACTGGATTCTGCTGTACAGACACTAAGGAGTCCTGTCATGGCCAGTGTGCAATCACACAACCCTGACTGGAGAAAAGGCAGTTTAGAAATTTCAATGACATTACAATTGTTGTACATTACTGTAAAATCAGCGCTGTGAGAGTGACTTTAAGATCACAGCTTGATTTAAAACACAATCTAAACTAAAGGTTATTGCCCCTGGAAATAGCTCTAAGATATTAAGACAGTGAGATCAAAGGATGGCCAAAAATGTACTTTGAAATGAGATCTTCTTGTTTCATTGGAACAGTAAAGTACGATGACAAGAAAGAATAAGTAAGAACGAGTATCACTGCTAAGGAGTTTAATGTTTTACATGCAGACTCGGGGCTGCTTGTCTCCTCTTGGCATTTAAACGTTGGAAGCTGAAAATTTAGCTGAAAATTTCACAACACTGTGTTTCCTTTTCCCATCAAACATTTCTTTCAGTCATCTATCAGTGTGATATGTGACTAATGTTTTTTTTTAAGTAAAAACCAATAACCACAAAGTACACAAATACAAGATTAAATATTTTATTTATCAAAGATACATGATTACTCATACAAAAAAAACATTATAACATAGTCAAAAATGTTTTATGAAACTCTGACACTTTCAAAGCATAAGAACAAAGGTTCTTATGCACACGCACACACACACACACACACACGCACACACACACACACACACACACACACACACACACACACAAACATGCACAGGTGCCCTAAAAAAGTTGTCTAAAGGTAAACTTTTTGGCTTAAAATGACAAAAGCACACCATTATGAATTATTCCATAGTCATCATTCCATCCTAGTCATCATCCTAGTCCATCGCCATATTATTAGGATCATATTTTTTGGTGCTATGATTATGGATTTTTACCGAGTTATCATATATATCATCACTTTTACTTCAGTTTATGCCCTATCTTATCATAAGTCCTTCTTTACAATTCGCTACATATATTTGATTTTGTAATATAAACAATGAACAGTATTGGCTCCATTACAGACCACCCCTGGGGGACATCACAAGAAATGTCCAAGCATAATGAGGAATATTCTCTCAACTTCCTGTCATTTCCTGTCACAGTGTTTCGCTTAAATAATAATAATTTCACCCCCTCCCTCTAGAAATACTCATGCATACTGTACCTGTAATCTCATTGAGTCAGTTAATGCTGGTGATGTGTAACTGTGTGATCTGAATCTGTATTGATTGTCAGAGAGTAATTTATGTTTATCTCAGAACGTTTCAAATAACATATTTCTAGTTATGTATATCTGCAGTTTTATACAGCAGCACAACATGACTTATTTCCTATTGATGTGATGCAGATGTTGGTTAGTGGTTCTGAGATCTCTTCTATGACCTGCTCAATAATTAACAATTCTTATAGTGACATCATTACAATCAGTGGATATTTTCTATTCACACCTGTTTACAATACAGTTATTTCCATATTTATTATTATTTTTCCAAATATATCTGCTCACTCCATCATGTCATAGAAAGAGGGAAACATTGCCTCTGTTGATGAATCCAAACCCATGATGTCATCCTCGTAGCTGACATCATTTTTAACCCTTTGCTTGTTTTATTTAAAAAAATCTTTTATTATTATTTATTTTTTATTTTATTCCTATTTCACAGCCTTATAGCAAACATATGAGCTATATTTCAAGCATTGAATTTACACTGTAATGATGTGTTTGTTTGATGGTGCAGTAGCTGGTGTGCAGATAGTTCCCTCATCACTTCCGCCAACGTGAACAGGAAAAACATGTCAGTAGGACACAGAGGGAGGAGCGGGGGGGTCGTCACTCCTATGAATATGGTGGGGGTTGTTTTTTTTATGTTTAATTGAGAAATGATCCTCCAAAATAAATCATGTCATATTACAGCAGCTGCTGTGTTTCATTTTTATTTTATACTTATTTCATCTGTTCGTTTATCTTTCTTCATTGGTTTGTACATTTGTTTATTTTAATGTCAAAATGTGTGTCATTGCCACAGTGCTGCACTTCCGGCTCAACTGCTGGTTCGGGATCGGTTTCCTGCAGTAAGGCGCAAGTGTTCCCGCCACAGACTGACCTCAGATCAGCTGTTGGGGTTAGCCTCTGCCTCCCCATCCTCTCCAATCAGAGCTCCGTCCTGTCTGTGCCAAGTGTTGAACTCGACAGAGGTGGGAGGGGGTTTAAAGGAAGTTGTACTACTTGGTCTTCAAAATAAGAGTCTGGAACTGAACCCTCAGGGTAACCTTACAAAAATAGAGAAAAAATAAATACTTTACTTTAAAAGCACCAAATAAAGCATGATGATGTATCAACTCTTTCAATAATATTCTTGCTAATAAGCTGTTGTGTGATTTGTGCAACCGTTTAGGTTTATGCAGTCCTGTCCTGACTGTGAACTTGTTCCATACATGCATCACGTAGAAAGCATTTTCCCAGTAAACACTCTGTAGCGTTAGTTAGTACCTCTGTCTCTGCAAACCTTCCGTTTGTATTGTTGTAACTCAGCTCAGGCTTTGTTGCTGTATATTCAATCTAATCCATCACAAACAAACAAACAACCCTGAATAAATACTCGATTAAGAGTTTTGCTGTGAAGTTTCGAGCAGGAAGCAGTCCGAGTGCCTCTCGGGCGCTTGGTTCGGCCACTTTCGTTTGTGATATCCGTCCCAGCCTGCTCCCGGTGAAGCACGGAGACACACGGGATTAGGAGCAGCAGACGCTCCGGCCCTCGGAGCGCAGGACGTCCCCGGTCACACCGACGTGGAAAAGAGGTGAGCCGTCTATCTGTGCCTGTGGAAGCTCCCGTTATCAGCAGCGAGGGAGGCGCATTACAGGGAGGATCAGGACGCTGCATCAGCGGGACTCTTTATTCTAAAGCAGCAGGTTTAATGGGGCCTGTCAGTCTTAGTTAGTCAGGCAGTCTGGTGGAGCCAGCCCGATGTGATTGGGTGGAGGTGGTGGTCACTCTGGCTGCTGGTGCCATGGTTCCAGGCGGAGATGGGCCCGAGCTTCTGTTCTGCGGCGCAAACAGCGCAGTGATACGCAATAATGCGGATCGTGCTCTCTTGCTGTAAATCCACCTGCAGCCACAGTAAGGGGTGCTGTTCCTAATAATGTGCCTTTAATGCTTCTGCAGGGATCTGCGTGTATGGCCGGCTCCCGGTGCCGTGGAACTGCGGCATCCATCAAACTTGCGGGATGACGGAAGGAACCGAGCCTCCTCTCTCACCCACACGCTGAGGAGGCGTTCATGGGCAGCGGGAATTCCAAACACTGCGTGACTTGGAAGAGTTGAAACTTTGTCAGCCAGGAGCTGTTGGGGACTTGGCCGGGGGCAGCATGGGGGGATGATGAACAGATGAGACGTTTGACTCAGTAACGGAAGAAGGACATAAACTGAGCAGTAACCTACAGCACACATTGGGGTGATGCCTGCAACGAAGATGCGACCACAGCAGCGCCGTGGTTAAACAATACTGTCGGCTCATTGGTCTTTGTGACGCTATGATGGTGGGAGGCCCCATCACCTCGTACCCGAGGACTGCGGCGGTCTGAGAAACAGGGTTCCAGAGCATCTGGAGAACTGTCAGCACTATGGACTACCATTCCGAGTGCTGCTTCTGCGACCCTGAGGAGGGTCACGGCAGCCTAGATGAGCCAGCTCTTCATAGCATCCACGCACCCAACCGGATCCGGCCCTCCTCGTACCGAGCCTTGAGGAGTGCTGTGTCCAGCCTGGCCCGCATCGATGACTTCTTCTGTGAGAAGATCGGTTCAGGCTTCTTCTCTGAGGTCTTCAAGGTATGTGACCTCACCTTCTGAGTCAACTGCAGCGTCAGAGTAGTCCTCTGCTGGTGTGCTCCATAATCCTCCAGTGAAGAAGCCATGCTTCCTTCATCTTCCCACACATTCAGATAGACAGACAGTGGCTGGGGTCTGACACTTTATAGCAGGTGTGGGGAACTCCTCGAGGGTCAGTGTCCTGCAGGTTTTAGATGTGTTCCTGACCCAACACAGATGATCCACATGTCTAAATGACCTCCTCAACATGTCTTAAAGTTCTCCAGAGGCCTGATGATGAACTAATCATGTGATTCAGGTGATATCTAAAACCTGCAGGATGCCGGCCCTCCCTGCCCTGCTTTATAGCCTTTACAGATGATTTTCCTCTGCTGAGAAAATCAGTTTGTCCTGCTTTTGTTTTTGCTAGATTTCTGCTAGCTTTAGATGTTAGAGGTGAAAGGTGTGTGGGACAGTTGAACAGTCCCACACACCTAGTTGTGGTTAGTTGACAGTTTATTGTCAACTAATGCAGACTGACAGGAATTTGGAAAGTAGGATGGCATTTATTGTATTGTTGTAAATGTTTCTGAAGTAGAAATTTCCTGTTTTGTGGTCCTGGATGTGAATTTTTGATTCTCTGAGCACACGTTTTAATAAGATTTTGCAAAAAGACCACATTTGGAGAGTTGAGGGTTTAGCAGTGACACGAATCATTTTGTCACTCACACCGCAGACTTTATTCACAATAGAACACAGAAAAGAAATAAAACTTTTAAACTGAGAAAAAGTACCATTTAAGAAAAATATTAGCCCGTTTGTAATTTGATGGCAGCCGTACAGCTCAAACACTTGGGACAGGGCTGTGATTCCCACTGTGTAGCATCCCCCTCTATTCTCTGAGAGAAGGCTAAAGTCTGGGATCTGGGACCAGACTAGTACCTGGATGTTTGGGAGAGGAATATGGGCCCACTGTCTAATAGAGGATTCTAGCTGCTCAATAGTCCTGGGTCGTCTTTATTGTATTTTTCTGTTTTCCATTGCTCGGTGACAGTCTGGAGAGCAGACAGGTCAGTTCACCATCTTGACTCTTGTACTATGAAGCTGTGCTGTTGGAATAGATACAGTGTGTGATCTGAGCTGCAGCCAGTTGCTCCCCCTGGATCATTTTTAGCCTTTTAGTTTTGTTGTTTCGGTTTGTTTGTTTTAGGTGTTTTTCAGTCACATACTTTAAGTTATATTCGTTTGTTAGACATCAGACAGTTAAAATGTTCTACCTGCTGTGAGTTTGTAGTTGTTATTAATAATACTTTGTTGTCAGCTAATAAGCTATTGATTTATTACTTATGCCATGATCCACAACCTGAAAAGAATATGTGACGGCACATAAAGCCACCACTGGTGACAGTCATGTATCCCTGCACTGTAGTGTTTGTGAGACTAAATGAAATATGAACTCGTGCAGGTTAACCCTCTATACCTGATTAGTATTCCCATAGAGCGCTCCAGATTCCCGAGAACTTTGAAGGAAACACTTGAATATGTCGAATAAACCACTGAAAAGTGTTAATTTATATTTTCCATGACCGTATGATGGGATTTTAGGTGGGTGTGGTGTAGGCGTAGGAGAAGTGTTCACCCCAGCTGGTCGCAGCAGATGGCCCCGCCCCTCCCTGAGCCTGGTTCTGCCGGAGGTTTCTTCCTGTTAAAAGGGAGTTTTTCCTTTCCACTGTCACCAAAGTGCTTGCTCATAGGGGGTCATATGATTGTTGGGTTTTTCTCTGTATGTATTATTATTCCTTGTGATAAAGGGTCTGATTACATTGGTACATCATCTGAGACGTCAGAGTGATGATGCTCCACCTCAAAGCTTCAGTAAGACCAGCACAAGTTTAGGATATCCTCGTCACCCCTTGGTTATGGTTGCAGCAGACACTCTCTGACCTGTTTCTGGCTCCTTTCACAACATTTCGCAGCCTCCTCTGGAGCACACAGACATGGATGCTTCACACTGGGCATGTTGACAGCGGAGCTAAACAGCCTTCTGACAGGATACAAACTACAGCCAGTGTGTTTTGATTTGTCAGGGAAACATGGAAACTATTTGATGCGCATATATCTGTTTTTAATCCTAATTTATGATTAAGTGTCTCTAGTCTGTGGTATACACTTGCCGGCCAGTGGCAGTTGTTATTAGTCAACAGTGGGATACAGAAGGTTAAACAGAGCATATGTGTGTGGGCGGAGTCACAGGCCCATTATGGCAGTTTGGTTTTGATTGATCAAAGTGTTCCTGAGAGGATTTCATTTCCTGTTGGGGAGTTTTTCCAACTTGTCCAACTCTGAGTTATTAGTGGCACCAACTGTGCTTGAGGCACAAGCTTGGACCCGTTTTACGGCTCCAGTACCCACTCAAGTACCAGATTTACATCAACTGGTGCCAGTTGATCTGTGGCTATGGGAAGGGCTACCCCAATAAATTCACTGATGACTGCAGGACACTTTCCCCAGTTTTTGCCAGCGCTATCACAATATCACTGCACTTCACTCACGATACTATATTATGGCAATTTTCACCTTTTTTTTAATTACAAATGATGTCGTCAAAGTTTAACTTTGACAGTATCGGTTTGATCCAACATGACAAAGTTGTGGTATTGTGAAGCGCTGTCACTGAAACCTGGCGTAAATGTTGCCATAAGAAAGAGTCGTCCTGCTGTCGGTCTGATATCAGTCTAACTGAATGGGCTCAAGTTAGCAATTACATGGAATCTGTTTCAGACAGGACGAGCACTGACTACCATCAGAGACTCTCTGACTTTTAAAAAGGGAGTTCTTCCTCCCCACAGTCAATGTAGGAGATCATCTGATTTCAGTGCTATATGAGTGAACCATTATGAACCATTATGAACCATTATGAACTGGTGATATACAAATGAGATTGTATTGAACTGAGAAGAGGAGACAAAGGAAAACCAAACATGTGCAAAGCTTTTAAGACTTGTTTTCTTCTTCCTTTCCAGGAATAGAAAACATTATCACCAAGCTGTTCAGCAAACCACTCACAGCAGGGTCTTCACTCCAGTGTCTTTATGTTTGTGTTAATGCTCAGAATGAAAACGATGTTGGAACAAAAACAGCACAGATGAATGATTCCTCACTGACACTCACTCCTCTCTTTTTTTAATCAACGGGGAAAGTTTTCGTTTAAAGCCTTCATTCAGTGTAACAGTGGACACTTAAATTAGCATGTTTCTTCATTTGGCATCATTCATTGGAAATATCTCATTAACTACTTGAGTTTTCAAATCGGTCACCATTTTCCAAGATGGCCACCACTTCCTGTACAGGAAACAGCTGTTCTCCTACAGAATTCCAGCTACTCAGTCAGTTTTAGAGCTTTTACTCTTATTTCTTTTTGACTGTACAGAAGTCAGACTGATATCTTAACAAACATCTCCATGGCTCCTTTTCAACAAAGACACAGTTTAACAATTTCCCAAAAGAAAAAATCTTATTCAGAAATACACAAGTCAGCTTGTAAAAACATTGATTTGAATCCACATTTTACATTTCTGATTTTAGCCTCATATAGAAACAGAAACTTTCCTGTGGTCAGATTTAGTGAATCATATGTGTGCAATTTAAAACTCCATGGGGCGGAGCAACAAATACCTGCAGTCCTGGATGTTGTCTCATCCATGGATTCAGGTTTGCATGTACACTTCATCAGCTGCTGACAGCTCTCAGTACACATCCACACTCAGCATTAGAGGCTGACGCGACTGCCTCGGTTAGTGCCTGAGGATGTAGCTCCCTTAAACCTTGCATAGCAGTTACACTGCAGTAGGTAAGCAAGTGCAAGGTCTGTCACTGATTTACCAAACATCAAGTAATATTTGATACTGGACCTACAGTACTGATGCATTCATTCGTCAAAGGGCCCATGAAATATTAACTATGATGGCTCAGCAGTCTGAGGTCAAGCTGAAGGCTGCCAGCATCCTTTTTCATTTTTCCAAAGACTGTTTCAGTTCTCATCCAAACAGCTTCATAATTTGTAAACTGCTGATGTGAAGTTCCAGATATTTTACCCCCTAGTGAGGTTGTCACCTTGTCCTAATGGTAGTCGATCCACCCTGTCAAAACGCCAAATCACAACAACAGTTACCCCAGGGCCTTCACACTGTAAGGTAGAGGTCCTAAAATGACTGAGAGAACCCCAGCTGCCTCCTGTGAGCGAGCACAGTGAACCTGTGACCTTAATGACCTCATGTGACCACGTGCATTCGCTCTTTTTTTTTTTGTCTCGTGTAGACTTTTATTTTATGCTCAGCAGGAAAGAAGAAGCCGCTGTTGTCGTCTGTTGTGTGGTTGAAGATAACCACTCGGATGCTCCTGGGCCTTGGTCCCTCTCAGCATTTCTTATACTCCAACTCCATCCAGTCATGCATCCAGAGCAATGTGCATGTTGGCAAGAGTGTGAAATAGAGCAGCATATGTTGCAGCCACGGTGGAGCCGTGCAGCAGTGTCAGTACCAACAGTTACACAACTCTTCTGGTTCAGGTTTAATTATCGCTGTACATTAGTGGTCTCTTATCATTACCATAACACAATAATAAAACAATAATGCTAATGTGGGAGCTAGGCAGCAAATGCTATCAGTCCTATCCATCTGTATTAATGGACAGTGTTCATTTACAGTTTTTCTCCATTGGTTTGGCTCATTTCTTGAAACAGAAATTACATTCTCAAAACTCTAAGATCATTTGGCAAAACACTCTTACAGTTTAGCACAACACTATAGCTCACCTGCAAAAGCTCATATCTCTTCCAAGACTGTTCACTCAGGCTTCAATCTAAATCCCTTTCTCATCTAAACAGTCAGTGTCTCCAAAATGGCAAAGATCCTTCTCAATAGCTTTGGCTCATTTCTCGACACAGATCGGACATTCACATCATTCTTGGTGCTTTTGTCAAAATAAACCTGGATGGTTGATCACAACAACATGGTCCACCTGCAAAAGCTCATATCTCTCCTACAACAGTTCACTCATGTGTCAAAACTACATTTCTTGCTAATCTGAATAGTCAGTGCCCCCAAAATGCATCGTCCCTTTGGCATTGTGTGAGTACTGCCATACAGAATGTTTAGATGTTTTGTCACTATGGCAGAGGACCAACAATATACAACAGAAAAGAGTAGCCTCCAAGGTTTGACATCAGATTGCACTCACACTACCAAGGAAATTATAACCATTTTATATTCACACGTAAAGAAAGTTTCATACATATGTAAAAAAAAAATGTACATTACAGTAGTAAATTGTATGAACACAAAATCAAAAAACAAGGACTTATTCAGTGGTCGCTGTACTCATTCTCCCGCTCTTGTCCACTGTCTTCACCCTCCTGATTATTTACACGCTGTTGTCCATCTGGCCACAGATTCTCGTCCACATCACAGCAGATACTTTCTCTTGCGATGCAACGAGGGAAGAAACGGCGTGCATGCCGCAACCATCCCCTGCATTGATCTCCTGTAATGTCGTCACACGCTGCGTCCATAGCATGGAGCAGGGACGGCTGATCCTGAGCATGATGCTCATACACTCTCCACCTCCAAGCAGAGAAAAACTCCTCTATCGGATTGAGGAAAGGAGAGTAAGGTGGTAGGAACCCCATGACCATCCTTGGATGCGTTGCAAACCAGCCCCTAATGAGTGGGCTATGGTGGAAATTGACATTGTCCCACACAATTACATAAATGGGTAGGTGAGACCCTATGAGACCTCTCATTTTCAGGGATAAAATCGGTATAAAGGCGATCCAAGAAGATGAGGAGCTTGTGTGTGTTGTATGGGCCAAGACTGGGGATGTGAGTGGCCACACCATTTTCAGAAATGGCAGCACACATAGTTATATTGCCCCCTTGCTGACCTGGGACATCCACTGTGGCCCGGTGGCCAATAATATTACGGCCACGTATTCGACCCTTGGCCAGGTTGAAGCCAGCTTCATCCACGAACACCAGGATGTGAGGGGTCTCATGTCCTTCCAATGCCATTATTCTCTAAAATAGAGTAAAGAACATAAAATCAGTCATACAGAAGAGTCATATACTACAGTTAGACAATTACATGTTCTCCCCCACAGGTTCAATATACTACAGGCCACTACTCCAGTGGTTCTAAACTAGTGATGAGGAAGTACTGCAGGGGCATGTGATAGAAAGGGGAGTGGGAAATACTGATGACTCACTGAGATGTTACAGTAAAACCTACAGTATTAGACAGATTTGATTGGGAGACAACAAAATAAGGATTATAATGAGAATTGTATCATACAGTAAACTGCAGTTTTCTGTTGAAATTGTTGAAGTCAGATGCAGCAAATACTGATTCTGAAATCAGGTAAAGGAGGTATTGAAACCAAATAAGTGAACTACTGCTTACTGTGATTACAGGTAAGGTTATAATGAGAGACAACCAGTAACTGACTTACATTTACATACTGGTAGCGCAGCTCCTTCACTCTGTCAGAGTTCCTCTCAAATGGTACCCTGTAGATTTGTTTCATTGTCATCTGATGCTCCTTCAAACCCGTTCTATTGTGGAGATGCTTATTGTGTTTATATTCTGGAATATATGATTGTCCTGAAGGATGGCATCACGGATCTGTCTCAATGTGATGGCATTATTTGCCATCACCATGTTACAAATCTCTCTTTCCTGTTGTTCATTGAGCAGTTTTCCTCTGCCACCCACGCGAGGTTGTCGTCCAATCCTACACATAGAACAGAATACAGTAAGTTACCAGTGTAATTGTATTATTGTTTTACTCACAGTAACTTCACCACAATCCTAATGCAACATTGCACAGTGACTGGAATACTACTCTAAACTGTATGAATTATGTAATTCCATAGTTTACGGTAATTTGGTCAATATATTTCTTGTCATATTTAGTATCACAACATTCCACTAGTCCTCTCCACCTGCTAGTATAGACCTACTACTGTAGGCAGATGCACACAAAATCTCTACAGTAAGTTATACATTTTTTGCCTCACGCACAGTGCCCTGTCCTATACAACATATAATTCCATCATAGATTACATAGAGTACATACCTGTTTTCCCTGCGAAAGGTTTGGATGATGGAGGAGACTGTAGAGCGAGGCACATTAGGCTGCACTCGACGACCTGCCTCTGCCATTGTGAGGCCATGGTTTATGACATGGTCTATAATTGTTGCCCGAATTTCATTCGGGACAGCACAGTGTCTTCGCGCACCTCGGCCTCTTCCCCCTATTCCTCCACCACGCATTCTCAGTCCTCCTCTTCTTCTTCTTCTTCCTCCTCTTCCTTGGGGGAGAACATCCCCTTGTCCGTTTGCTTGGCCTTGTCTATCCATGTTCAGAGATCGGACTGGCTCTGGTCAAGCTCTATATATCTGTGTTTGGCAGCACACAATCATGGAACACACCTGTGTGTGACACTCCCCCTTCGTTAGTCTAGTTTCACCTGACTGTCAACGACTGTCATCAATTTATCAAATATTCAAAGAAATTCATATATGGTATTCATGGTATTATGTTCTTGACCAATTTTGACAATTGAACAGACAGTTGTGCATGTGAGTACTTATACAATGAAATCATGCTGACATGTTTTGGAGAGAATGATCATTAGACTGGGAATCAACTAATCAGTTTAGATCTACAAGATCTATTCATTTGGAAAATGTGCTAAATGTGGGCTAACTGTATAACTGTATAACTGTAGGCTACTTGTACTTAACCATTTGCAAAGATGCACTGAGACAATTGAGACATGTACTAAGGCATTTGCCATTTGATAAAATGAATGAGAAATGCCATTCTGTTGTGAACATTTGCCAAGAGGTTTGGAGGTTTGTCCATGTTATTTTGAGAATGTAATTTCTGTTTCAAGAAATGAGCCAAACCAATGGAGAAAAACTGTAACAGGCTAATGCATCTGTGTATCGTTTCAGTTTGTAGAAACAGTAGCAGCATAAAAAAACAGCTTTACCTAAAAAAGTGTTCATTATTATTTATACCTTTAAAGTTATGTTACTCCCATTTTCAGAATTGTCACTGTTGGTATTGTTTGTATTACATGTGTTGCCATACAGGTGCATCACCCTGTTGGTGGGTTACCCTGCTGTTACCTTGAGTTAGCCATATGTAGAAGTATGTTCATGTGTGAGCTACAACCACCTTCCAACATCAACCATTTCCCCATATTCATGTTATCACATTATGTATGCGTATAAGACATTTGCCTTACATGCAAAAGAGCACTGGTTAGAGAGGAGACACAAGCCCAGCCGAGGGTGGTCACAAGCTGCTGTAGTCCTAGCCTGGGTAAATGGGACGGTTGCAACCCAACAAGTCTGAAGTTCCTTTATATGTGGTACAAAGACTTCTGTGGTCAACTTTCACACATGTGGTTTGATACCAGGATTATTCAAAAAGTCGTGTTAACTCTGTCTCAGATGTGGTTGGGTTTCCAGAGCTGGTGCTCATCAAGCAGCTCCCAATTTTAAATGTAAACTGGCTAAAGACACAATAGTTACGAGTATGTGTGTCATTATTGTAAACAGCTGCACCTGTAGTGTGAAGTTTTCTGCTGCACTGCATCACTTCCCCCAAAGTAGAGCAGCTCAATCGCATTAAGTAAAGCTGCTGTGTGACTACAGTGTAGAGCTTTGTGTCTGCTGCTCATTGCCTGCAAACTTGGTGCTGTTACACAAAAAGCCGAGTGTAAAACCTTCTTTCTTTATTTACTTCCTTTTTTTAATACCTCTTTTTGTAAGAAGTAACAAATATGCAGAAGATGGATGGAAGCACATTTAGGGGCATTTTGCACCACAGTCCACTTTTCTTCCAGGTAACCGTGTGTGTACAGCCTGCATGTGCAGCGCTCGAGAAGATGTGAAGCCATGCAAAGCAGCACGCCTTATTATTAGCTCAGGGAGAGGTTTATACAAAGTGGAGATTTTTCTTCTTATAAGCCAAAGGTTCACCCCCCCCACAGCCAAAGAAAGAGCAAAAGCTTTTATTGTCAGTGTGAAAGTGCAGACGTGAGTGTGGAAACGTCACCTTATTTCTGACCATTTTAATTGTCTCAGACATAAATGAATGAATGCTTTTGGTGTTTTCCACACTTAAACTTGGATATTTTGCAGCTTGTTCTTAGAATTGTCTTGTTTGCTCACCAGAAAAATCCGTTTGCACATGGTTTCATTCTCTAAAATGGAAAAAATTCAAGATTCAAGATTTTTATTTGCCATTTGTGCACAGGACCAACAGTCCATGCACATTTCAATTCTTATGCAGAGCTCTCTAGGACAAGTCACATTTTTAAAAGGTAAAAGCAAAGCAATGGCTGCTGTGCAGGTCTTCTTAGGTTTGCCCTCACATGCTGCCAGAGACATTACAGTGTTGGACACGGGGACCAGCGGGGACAGACTGGATGGACCGTAGGGTCAAATGCATCGTGTCCACTTCTTTTATTCCATTTATTTGTTTTGAAATGAGACTGTGTGTTTTAAGTTTTAACAAATGCATGTTTGTTAAAGTAATTAATAATTGGGATTACAATTACTGATCAAAAGAATTAATGCACATTTTACCATATTCTGGGAGCACTTCTTCCATGTTTATTGTTTGGTTTGTTTTGTAGCTAAAGACAGCATATTTAAGATTGCATATTCAGCAACACGGCTGAGCTCTAAATAATCAAATAATGCTAGCAAGCATGATGAGTCAGCTACATCTATAAACTGTGTAGATGCTACACACAGATGAGATCTGCTGCACTGCTGTGTTTGGCCCTTCCTGATTTCCTATTTTTTGTATGTTTGTTACTTAAATGTTTCAGACCGTCAAACAAATTTAAATATTAGACAAAGATAACACAACTAAATAGAAAATGCAGTTTGTTATTGAAGGTGTTAATTATAAAGGGGAACAAGAATCCAAACCCAGGCCTGATTACCTGTTCTAAATCAAGAAATCACTTAAATAGGACGTGCCTGACAAAGCAGACCAAAAGATCCTCAAAAGCCGGACGACATGCCGCGATCCGAGGAAATGCAGGAACAGCTGAGAAACAAAGTAACTGAGATCTCTCAGTCTGGAAAGGGTTATAAGGCCATTTCTAAAGCTGTGTGAGAGCCATCATCCACCAATGGTGAAAACATGGAACAGCTGAAAGAGCGGCCGGCTGACTAAGTTACCCCAAGAGTGCAGCGACGACTCATCCAACGGGTCACAAAAGAGCCCAGCATCCAAAGAACTGCAGGCCTCACTTGCCTTAAATCAAAGCAAAATCAAAGCAAATCAAATCAGTTTTATTGTCACATCACATGTGCAGGTACACTGGTACAGCACTGCGAGGGAAATCCTTGTGTGCGAGCTTCACAAGCAACACAGGTGCAAAATGCAATAACAGAAGAACAAGCAAAATATAAGAATGGGAATCTGAGAATTATAAGAATAAATATATGTGCATTACTGAATATGTATATCTACCTGTGTGTGTGTGTGTGTGTGTGTGTGTGTGTGTGTGTGTGTGTGTGTGTGTGTGTATACATATATATACATCTATATAAAAAAAAAATAAAAATAAAATCTACAGAGGTTAGCAGTTGAAAATGTGCAGAACAAGTGGCATTTATCTACAGTATGGAGTGCATAATGTTGAAGTTCCAGTAGTGAAGATGAGGTGTCTGTGAAGTGTTCAGCAGTCTGATGGCCTGATGGAAAAAGCTGTCTCTCAGTCTGCTGGTACGGGACCAGATACTGCAGAACCTCCTGATGCTGCAGAACCTCCTTCCTGATGAAAGTAGTCTGAACAGTTTATGGCTGGGGTGACTGGAGTCCTTGATGATCCTCCCCACTTTCCTCAGGCACCGCTTCCTGTAGATGTCCTGGAGGGAGGGAAGCTCACCTCCAATTATCCGTTCAGCACACCGCACTACTCTCTGGAGAGGTTTGCGGTTGTAAGCGGTGCTGTTGCTGTACCAGGTGGTGATGCGTCCAGTGAGGATGCTCTCAATGGCACAGCGATAGAAGGTCCTGAGGATGCGGGGGCTCATGCCGAATCTTTTCAGTCTCCTGAGAAAGAAGAGGCGCTGCTGCGCCTTCTTCACTGTTTTTTTTATGTGTACTGACCACGTAAGATCCTCCGCCACATGTACACCTAGGAAACAGAAGCTGCTCACTCTCTCCACAGCAGCGCCGTTGATGGTGATGGGGGTGTGTGCTTCTCTGCACCTCCTCCCTGTCCACTATCAACTCCTTTGTCTTTGCGACGTTGAGGGTGAGATGGTTCTCTCAGCATCAGTGGGGCGCTGACCTCCTCCCTGTCAGCTGTCTCATCACCTTTGGTGATAAGACCCACCACTGTAGTGTCCTCTGCATACTTCACAGTGATGTTGGAGTTGCTAGTGGCCGTGCAGCCGTAGGTGTAGAGTGAGTACAGGAGAGAGTTAAGGTCAGTGTTCATGACTCCGCCATGCAGGCCATTGTTGCCCAGAGTCTTTCTTATGGCAGAGTTCAAAGACGAAACCCACTGCTGAGCAAAAGAACCATAAAGGCTCGATAACCAGAAAACATCTTGATGATCCCCCAGACTTTTGGAAAAACACTCTGTGGACTGACGAGACAAATGTTGACCTTTGAAGCTGTGTGTCCTGTTACATCTGGAGTAAAAGTAACAGCATTTCAGAAAAGGAACATCATACCACAGTAACATATGTTGGTGTTAGTGTGATGGTCTGGGGCTGTTTTGCTGCATCAGCACCTGGAAGACTTGCTGTGGTAAATGGAAGCATGAATTCTGCTGTTTACCAAAACATCCTGATGGAGAATGTCCGCACATCTGTTCATGACCTCAAGCTGAAGCTCACTTGACAATAATCCGAAACACACCAGCAAGTCTACCTCTGCATGGCTTAGGAAAAACAAGATGAAGACTTTGGAGTGGCCAAAGTCCTGACCTGCATCCGATTGAGATGCTGTGGCACGACCTTTGAAAGGTGGTTCGTCCTTGAAAACCCTCCAATGTGCCTGAATTACAGCAAATCTGCAAAGATGAGTGGGCCAGCAGTGCTGTAAGAGACTCATTAACAGTTACTGCAAACGCTTGATTGCAGTTTTTTCTGCTAAGGATGGCCCAACCAGTTATTAGGTTTGGAAGGCAACCGCTCTTTAACACAGGGTTAAATACCTTCATCTGGAAACTGCATTTTGTGTTTACTTGTGTTATCTTTGTCTAATATTTAAATTTGTCTGATGGTCTGAAGCATTTAAGTGTGACAAACATACAAAAAAGTAAATTAGGAAAGTGGCAAACACAGTAATAACATGTTTACTAATTTCACCCACTTCTTGGATTTTCTGTGTCACACAGCAGAGCATATTATATTCGTGTAATAATTCCATTACAGTGCACAATAAGCAACAACAGCACAAAGACCACATAAAATGCAACCAGAGAAGCAGAGACAGCTTCTGCAGTGTTAGTCTTTAACAGTTTTTATTTCAAATGTTATCACTTTTACTTTACAATAAACACGTTCTATCAATATCAGGACTTAAGTCTCCTTCTTGTCAGTTTGAAGGTCCAATCACAACACAACAGTAGCCCTCCATCTCTGATGGAGATGAGCTGGCATACAGGGTGGAGGTAGAGAACAACCTGTAGCTGAACATCCTTAAAACCAAAGAACTCATAATGGACTTCAGGAGGCACAGACAGGTCCACTCCCCTCTCATTATAAGTGGGGAACTGGTGGAATCAGGGTTCTGGGCACCCACATCTCTGCTGATCTCAGCTGGACCCACAACACTATCGCAGTAAAGAAGGCCTTACAGTGACTGCACCTCCCCCGAGGAAGAATAACCTGGACCAGGAGCTGCTGCTGGCCTTCTATAGCTCCTCAGTGGTGTTTGGTACTCAGGAGCCACGACTGGGAACAGGAAGGCTGCGCAGAGGGTCATTAGCACCGCCTAAAAAGTCATTGGCTGCCCTCTGCCCCCCCTGGAGGCCATCACCAGATCCTCCTGTCTCAGGTAAACCAGGGCCATCACAGGTGAACCCTACACCCCGCCCACCACCTGTTTGACCCGCTGCCCCCTGGTTGGCTTTAGGTCAATCAGGTCCCACACCTCCAGACTCCTGGGCCATTCAGACTGTTAACAAGCACTGGTTGTGTGTGTGTGTGTGTGTGTGTGTGTGTGTGTGTGTGTGTGTGTGTGTGTGTGTGTGTGTGTGTGTGTGTGTGTGTGTGTGTGTGTGCGCACATGCGCTCTGCTCAGTAACAGCCCAGTGGATTTGTGCAGATCAGGAGGAGTGATGGGAAATCCAGAAAGCCTATTAGCTGTACTATTAATATACACACACACACACACAAACACAAATGCATGCAAGTGCTTGGAGGTGCAGACACTGCATCAACTTTGCAAGCACCAGTCAGTGACCCTGGTGACCACATGACCTACTGTAGCTGCAGCTCAAACTGTACGTATCAAAATAAGGCGAGGGAGACGGAGTTTATGGCCTCGTCAGGCCATCGTGTTAAAATGTGCAGCTGTGACGAGTCACTTGGACAAACATTTCTCCCAATGAAACATTCAGATGAACAGAATCAGCGTTCTCGGGGTCCAACGTTACAGGATTGTGTTACATGCTGGTCTTAAATTTCACAACTTGAGGTTTTGTGACAGACTTTGTTGAAGCAGAGGTGGAGAGAAGTTCACACTGTGTTAGTCTGTGAACAATCATTCTCTGCCTTTGGCCTTCTCCTTCTCTGTACCAGGTGCAGCACAGGATCACAGGGCAGGTGATGGCACTGAAAATGAACACGCTGGCTAGCAACAAAGCTAACATGCTACGAGAAGTCCAGCTTATGAACAGGCTGTGTCATCCCAACATTCTTAGGTAGGTGTAAGTGTGTTGATTAAAAACTCACCGTTCAATGTTCGATTTTGATTACAGTGAGATTTGAAGAACATTTTTCCCTTTAATAAATAAAATCATCCTTTAAAAACTGCTTTTTGTATTTACTCTGCTGATCTTTGTCTAATATTAAATCTGTTCGATAATCTGAAATATGTAAGTGTGACATATACCAAAAAGATACAAATGAGCAAGGGGGCAAATAGCTTTTAAAAGCACTGTGTATATGTTATACATTAATGTTTGTTCTATATTTATTGCATGAATAAGACCTTTGCCAGAGTTAACTTCAGCACATTTTAACAGGTTCACTCAAACAAAAAAAAAATCCAAAAAAGGTTTTTTACACTTTATTTTTTGTAGACTTTAAAATGGAAATCCCATTTCCCCTCATAAAAGTACGATCAAAAACATACTGAAGCTTAAAATGTGTAATAATAACAATTTACAAAGTCTAAAGTTTTAAAGTTGTGACACAAATGTTCTATTCAATTCAATTCAATTCAATTTTATTTATATAGCGCCAAATCACAACAAAAGTCGCCTCAAGGCGCTTTATATTGTACAGTAGATAGCACAATATTAAATACAGAGAAAAACCCAACAATCATATCATATGACCCCCTATGAGCAAGCACTTTGGCGACAGTGGGAGGGAAAAACTCCCTTTTAACAGGAAGAAACCTCCGGCAGAACCAGGCTCAGGGAGGGGCGGGGCCATCTGCTGTGATTGGTTGGGGTGAAAGAAGGAAAACAGGATAAAGACATGCTGTGGAAGAGAGACAGAGATTAATAACAGATATGATTCGATGCAGAGAGGTCTATTAACACATAGTGAGTGAGAAGGTGACTGGAAAGGAAAAACTCGATGCATCATGGGAATCCCCGGCAGCCTACGTCTATTGCAGCATAACTAAGGGAGGATTCAGGGTCACCTGGTCCAGCCCTAACTATATGCTTTAGCAAAAAGGAAAGTTTGAAGCCTAATCTTGAAAGTAGAGATAGTGTCTGTCTCCCGAATCCAAACTGGAAGCTGGTTCCACAGAAGAGGGGCCTGAAAACTGAAGGCTCTGCCTCCCATTCTGCTTTTAAATACCCTAGGGACAACAAGTAGGCCTGCAGTGTGAGAGCGAAGTGCTCTAATAGGGTGATATGGTACTGCAAGGTCATTAAGATAAGATGGGGCCTCATTATTTAAGACCTTGTATGTGAGGAGCAGGATTTTGAATTCAATTCTGGATTTAACAGGAAGCCAATGAAGGGAAGCCAAAACAGGAGAAATCTGCTCTCTCTTTCTAGTCCCTGTCAGGACTCTTGCTGCAGCATTTTGGATTAACTGAAGGCTTTTCAGCGAGTTTTTAGGACTTCCTGATAATAATGAATTACAGTAGTCCAGCCTGGAAGTAATGAAGGCATGAACTAGTTTTTCAGCATCACTCTGAGACAGGATATTTCTAACTTTAGAGATGTTGCACAAATGGAAGAAAGCAGTCTTACATATTTGTTTAATATGTGGATTGAAGGACATGTCCTGGTCAAAAATGACTCCAAGGTTCCTCACAGCGTTACTGGAGGCCAAGTTAATGCCATCCAGAGTAAGAATCTGGTTAGATACCATATTTCTAAGATTTTTCAGGGCCGAGTACAATAACCTCAGTTTTATCTGAATTAAGAAGCAGAAAGTTAGCGGCCATCCAGGTCTTTATGTCTTTAAGACATTCCTGCAGTTTAACTAATTGGTGTGTGTTACCTGGCTTCATGGATAGATAGAGCTGCGTATCATCTGCATAGCAGTGAAAATTTATGCTATGTCTTCTAATGATGCTGCCTAGGGGAAGCATGTATAATGTAAATAGAATTGGTCCTAGCACTGAACCCTGAGGAACACCAGGGTTTTGTCGTTCCTCTGAGGGACACAAGGGGGTGCCATATCAACACATTCCAAGCTGTCCATCGATGGATGGGCGTCATGGTTACTGACATGTAGAAGTGATTAAATCGTGTTTCTTGACTTCCTGTCAGGTTTCTCGGGGTTTGTGTGCATGAAGGTCAGCTGCACGCTTTGACTGAGGTAAGACTTTTATTTTGTCCTCTTCATGCTGACAACATTTCCAGGTTTCCACAGCTACTCCTTATTCTCATTTGTCTCTCCTCCTATATTCATTTAGAAGTAGTGCAAAGACAACATTCAAAAGCAAGAAATGTTAAGTCCCATTTAGTGTGGCTCATCAGGGTCCCCGAGGACCAGGGGATTAAACCATCAGACTTCAAATTAGTGAGCAATCTGTTCAAACGTCTGAGTCCCACGTTTAACAGCTCTGTATGTGTTTGGGCAGCTTTCCTGCTTCATATATTTTCCTTAATGCAGTGAATGCTTACACTGGGTAACAGGTCTGAGGTTGGGCCACATGTTTTAAACTGTGTGCTGGGAAGAATCCCCTGACTGGTTTAGAGTGGGAGACATGGCACCTGTGATTTGAATTGGTCAGACCACAGGACAGTTTCCCTCTTGAGATAAATGAGCTTGCAGCATTTCTGGATCTTGCTTGTATCTGTTTGTGTTGGCTCACCCTATCGTCTCTTTCTGTGCAGTACATAAACGGGGGTAACCTTGAGCAGCTGTTGGACAGTGACCTGTATCTGTCGTGGGGAGTCAGGATGGCTCTGTCTCTGGATATCGCCCGAGGGCTGCAGTACCTGCACAGTAAGGGCATATTCCACAGGGACCTCACATCCAAGGTACAGCACACGAGTCGCATACCTGCACTGATGAAAGCAAAGACAAAAATGAAACTTTTTAAATTGTACTTCTGTCTCTCTCATTGTTCTTTGTAGTTGTTAGAATGAGACTCTTTGAGGTGGTTTAAACTGTTTTTACCAGCTGTTGTTTGCATATATTCATTTCTCGACTGTTTTGCTGTTGCAGAATTGTCTGGTTCGCTGTGAAAATGCCACGTTCACTGCTGTGGTGGGAGACTTTGGCCTGGCAGAGAAGATCCCTGATTACAGGTGCAGGATGAATCTTTTCTCTCCTGAGCTTCTATAAATTTGATCAAAACAGCTGTTTTGTCTGTGTTAGAGAGCGTGGTCTGTTTGTGCACAGGTACCTGAATGTGTCCCAGACATTAAAAGGAAAATGGAAACATTGTAACCTGACAGCTGAATAACTTCTATTAAAAAGTCAAATCCAGTGATTCTCCACTCCAGCTCTGATCGTTCCCACATTAAAATAAATGGGACTTAATATTCAAACGTTATATTAATTTTTTTCATGTATGATCTACAAAGTGATTATTGGCAGGATTTTTTTAAGTGTGATTAGATAGATCATTAAGAGCATTCACATTAGGCTCCTAATGACGGACCGGCCCTGGTTTCTTTACAGTGATGGTTCAGAGAAACAGCCTCTGGCCATTGTGGGCTCTCCGTACTGGATGGCCCCTGAGGTTCTGAGAGGAGAACTTTACAACGAGAAGGTGAGCGTCTTTGGTTCTGTAAAACTGGAGTACAGTATTAGAGTGTAATCTTTGACACATATTGTGACCCTTCTTCCTTTTATTTAATTATAAGCATGAACTCTTTACTCGGTACGGGCCAGTGGCTAATATTAGCTGAACTGTCTGGATTCCTCGTGTTTGTCTTATCCTCTGTTTTCTCTTCTTTTTTATTTTAACTTGTTATTTTGAATATGTTGGTATTTGTGTTGTCTTTGTGCGTTTGTAGAATTGACAAACACAGGATACTGAGTGACCAGTATCCTTTCACACAGTTGCATATGATGGGATGGGGCTAGCTTACAATTGTGCTAACTGTGTGCTGTTACTAGCAGCTGCTACAACAATGTGTAACAATAGGAACATTTCTCAGTATAAGCAGCCAAGAAAAGCCACATAATGTTGTGGCAAATCCACTTAGCCAAGAAAAATGGACCAGACATCAGTTATAGAAGCGATAGTCTTTATACAGTGGCTTGCAAAAGTATTCGGCCCCCTTGAACTTTTCCACATTTTGTCACATTACAGCCACAAACATGAATCAATGTTATTGGAATTCCACGTGAAAGACCAATACAAAGTGGTGTACACGTGAGAAGTGGAACGAAGATCATACATGATTCCAAACATTTTTTACAAATAAATAACTGCAAAGTGGGGTGTGCGTAATTATTCAGCCCCCTGAGTCAATACTTTGTAGAACCACCTTTTGCTGCAGTTACAGCTGCCAGTCTTTTAGGGTATGTCTCTACCAGCTTTGCACATCTACAGACTGAAACCTTGCCCATTCTTCTTTGTAAAACAGCTCCAGCTCAGTCAGATTAGATGGGCAGCGTTTGTGAACAGCAGTTTTCAGATCTTGCCACAGATTCTCGATTGGATTTAGATCTGGACTTTGACTGGGCCATTCTAACACATGGATATGTTTTGTTTGAAACCATTCCATTGTTGCCCTGGCTTTATGTTTAGGGTCGTTGTCCTGCTGGAAGGTGAACCTCCGCCCCAGTCTCAAGTCTTTTGCAGACTCCAAGAGTTTTTCTTCCAAGATTGCCCTGTATTTGGCTCCATCCAGCTTCCCATCAACTCTGACCAGCTTCCCTGTCCCTGCTGAAGAGAAGCACCCCCAGAGCATGATGCTGCCACCACCATATTTGACAGTGGGGATGGTGTGTTCAGAGTGATGTGCAGTGTTAGTTTTCCGCCACACATAGCGTTTTGCATTTTGGTCTCATCTGACCAGAGCACCTTCTTCCACATGTTTGCTGTGTCCCCCACATGGTTTGTGGCAAACTGCAAACGGGACTTCTTATGGTTTTCTGTTAACAATGGCTTTCTTCTTGCCACTCTTCCATAAAGGCCAACTTTGTGCAGTGCACGACTAATAGTTGTCCTATGGACAGATTCCCCCACCTGAGCTGTAGATCTCTGCAGCTCGTCCAGAGTCACCATGGGCCTCTTGGCTGCATTTCTGATCAGCGCTCTCCTTGTTCGGCCTGTGAGTTTAGGTGCACGGCCTTGTCTTGGTAGGTTTACAGTTGTGCCATACTCCTTCCATTTCTGAATGATCGCTTGAACAGTGCTCCGTGGGATGTTCAAGGCTTGGGAAATCTTTTTGTAGCCTAAGCCTGCTTTAAATTTCTCAATAACTTTATCCCTGACCTGTCTGGTGTGTTCTTTGGACTTCATGGTGTTGTTGCTCCCAATATTCTCTTAGACAACCTCTGAGGCCGTCACAGAGCAGCTGTATTTGTACTGACATTAGATTACACACAGGTGCACTCTATTTAGTCATTAGCACTCATCAGGCAATGTCTATGGGCAACTGACTGCACTCAGACCAAAGGGGGCTGAATAATTACGCACACCCCACTTTGCAGTTATTTATTTGTAAAAAATGTTTGGAATCATGTGTGATTTTCGTTCCACTTCTCACGTGTACACCACTTTGTATTGGTCTTTCACGTGGAATTCCAATAAAACTGATTCATGTTTGTGGCTGTAATGTGACAAAATGTGGGAAAGTTCAAGGGGGCCGAATACTTTTGCAAGCCACTGTATAAGACTTCGAAAAAGGGGTGTACAACACAAAAACTGACCAACATCAGAGCAACATATCATAATGGCTTCCCGCAAAACTTTTAGTTAAATATGAGTAGCTTCCGTCTCTACAACAAAGGATTCTGGGAAATGAAGTCTTCTAATGAAAATAAGTATTAAATGCTCTTTTTTGGCAGAAAATGAAATCTATAATTAACAGCTCTCACTAAATATGTGGATGGCAGTAAATCATTTACCACATAACCAAAATGCTGTTATCAAAACAATAAACTGCAACAAAGTTACAACAAGTAATGGATTCAGAATTCAGTTCTGATTCCCCCTGAAACCATAAAAGCATGTGTGAAGTTTGAACTGTTTCTACAGTCTGTGGCTGAGCGTTCTTCCAACAGATGACCAAAAATAAAGGTCATTCCTTTCTCTTAGTTTGAAATGTTCCTTCTCTGAGTGCGACACCGTTCACCTAGTGCATGTGGAGTTGAGCTGGCAGGGACCCCAGTCAGAGCCAGACGCTGATAGGAAACGTATCGTTGCTGTTTCCTCTTTCAGCCACGTCGAGTTTGCAGTTAAGATGAAATGTATTGCAGACATTATTGTAAACATACAAAGCAGCTAACAGATCCCTTTGTATGTTTGTCCTATCCCCACCCACCCAGTCACAGCAGATTGCCACCAGAGCGTTGTTCTGTTGTAGGTTTCTTCCTGTTAAAAAGGAGGGTTTTTCCCCACTGTTGCCAAAGCACTGTTGCTCATAGAGGTCATATGATTATTGGGGGTTTCTCTCTATCATTGTAGGGTCTCTCCCTTATAATATAAAGCACCCTGAGGCAGTTGTTGTTCTGATTTGACGCTGTATAAATAACATTTTTGCAGCCCTTTGCCGTTGTGCCATCTTAGCTCTCCATGTCAGAATCAATGCACACATCATAGCACGTCATCAAAGACCTGATCAGTTCGTTTAAGTCAGGATCACAGATATCGATCCAAACGTGAGACTGGGGAAACCTTAATAAGGGCGACATTGAATGGATACTTCTACTTAACATTAACTGTACCAAACCAGCCTAACAACTTTCCCAGACAAACCTACTGTAAAATGAAATCTACCACAGTGTAACTCTGTCAATCGTAATGTCATGTTTGTGTAATTGCATTTAAAGTTACCAACCATTAGACTCTGCCCCCAAATTCTCCAGGTTGGGGTTTTATTATGTTAGTTTTTGGTCTTGGCAGACTTCATAGAGCTCATTTAAATGAGTTGGTTTCCTGGCTTTTAAGCTTAGTCCACACGTTTCCAATAAGGTTGATCTCAGGGCTTTGGGAATGCTGTTCCAGAAGCTTAATCTCCTATTTTATCAATTCCAAAAGTAGCTTTGGTGTATGTTTGTTATCCATGTTTCAACTGGTGAAGTTGAACAATTTGTTATTAGCAGGTTGTTTACAGTACAACTGGCAGCAAACTAGCTCCAGGGCATGATGCTGCCACCTCGACCTGTATGAGTGAACCCCTGCCTGTGTGGAAACATCACCTGTTTCAGAGCATATGGAACTGATCAAAGACATCATGTTCATCTGATGATGTTAAGAGTTAGTTTCATCTGTCTGGGTTTGAATTGTACTTCTGTATGAAATCTAGTTGGAGCCCTAACACACAGCCAGAACTAACGGGACCTCCTCTCTTAGGTGGATGTGTTTGCTTATGGCATCATCCTGTGTGAGATCATTGGCCGGATTGAAGCTGATCCTGATTTTTTACCGAGGACAGAGGTAGGAAATAAATCTGTCCACGCAGTCACACACATTCATACAGCACTTTGCTCTGTACCTTATCTGACATTCACACTCTGAGGAATGCAGTCGAGGAACTGGAGGTTCAGTGTCCTGTGATATGCAGGCTGAACACCAACCTGCCAATTAGTAGTCGGCCCACCTGAGATAGAGATACACAGGGTTAGCTCACGTATACCCAAAACCAGTCATATGGCGTGGGACATGTAAGACCTAATCCAGGCTAAAGATTTGACCTGAAACATTTTGAAACTGTGCTAACTCTCCCAGCTGTGTGTTTGTCTGTAGGACTTTGGTTTGGATGTGGATGCATTCGAGAACATGGTCGGGGACTGCCCACCAGCGTTCTTTAATCTCGCCGTGACCTGCTGTAACGTAAGTATACACACACTCAGTGTCTCATTGGTCACAAGCCAAACACGACCGGGAGCTAATGAAGCTTTGTCTGCATCCTAAAACTGTGGCTCTGTTCCTCTGTGTCGTCTCAGATGAATGCAGAGAGTCGACCCTCGTTCTCTGACATCGTCTTCACGTTGGAGACCCTGGAGAGAGAGGAGCAGGGAGAGACGCCTGTTGCACTTGGTAAAAAGATCCTTTTTATCTACTTATTTCTAAAGTTCTACTGTTCTGAATGTTTCACTCTCTCTGGGTCCTAGAGCAGGTTAAAGCCCGACCCACTGATGTGTCCCTGCAATGCTTTGAAGCATGTTCAGACACAGGCCGGCTACAGCTGCCATCACTGCCACAGCTAACCGTGTTTCATCCTCTTGCTGCGTTGTTGTTCTCATGTTTTAATCAACAAAGATGTATAATACAGAACTGCACATGCTTTCACCACTTGAGCCCAGCTGCCATGCTGCTGCTGAAAACTGCACTGCATTGGAGCGAGGCTGCTGATGATGTTAGGGATGCTAACATGTGCTAGCAAAAACTCGAAAAGTAAAAATCAAAAGTGAAAACTGAGCTTCTACTTAGTTTTATTTACTACAGCTGGATTCTGAACAAGGAGACAAAACTTCACCTGCTGCCTTTGATTAACCGTAAAGCTTTAACATGCGTATCGTTAGGCCTAAAGGATGTTTGTAGCACATAAATAAGTCACAGCTATATTTGTTGAGTTCTGGCTGTCTGAAACATACATGAAACTATGAAATTATAGCTCATATTTTTTTTCACATTGAGGAAAGACATTACAGAATAATAAACATCATAATTTGTACCTCGGTGTGCCTCCTCAAACCTTTATGATGGTCTGAATACTTTGAGACACGGATTAAAACAAACAGACCTCAGGGTGTTCTGACCAATGAAGCTGATGGATCAGCTTTGCAGGATGGAGCCTTGTCAGGTCTTTACACTGCAGACTGTTTTTCATACTCATGTATTTTTCATTTGCATGTACTTTACTGTACTTTTTGCCTCACTTTTGGGGCCGGCTCATTGGCCATCACTGGAGCTGCAGCTTTGGGCACTGTAGAAGAGGCAGGTAAAGAGCAGTTACAGTGAGATGATAACAGAAGACAACACACTCTTTTATTTGGAAGTATTATTTTCCGTTTTATCTATCTCTTGTCAAAAATAAAAAAAGAACCCAACGATGTGACGTTACCCTGTGAGTGACAGGAGGGATAATGATACCAGCGTAATAATAATGAGCTCCAGCAGAACGAGGCTGAGGACAGAGCAGCCATTCGCTGCAGCTGGTAGGAGGTGAGGGCAAAGAGAAGACGGAGGAGCATAGCGAGACCTTTTCACGAGGTGATGCCGCCTTGCCGCCAGTGAAAAAAAGAATGTTCTTACATGTTATGTTCTCTTTGTATTTTCTGTGGTTTGTGGCCTATCGTGCTCTCTGACTCTTGTTCCGTCTTCCGCCTTGTTTCCCTTGGTTAGAGCCTGTGGCAGCAGACGTCAGCCCGTACCGATGCCGGAGCTCTCCCTATCACCCTGCGGACCACACTCAGCTATGGCAAGGCTTGGCCAGGAGCCAGTCAGACACGATACCTCCAGGAAGCCTGCCTTCTCCTTTACTCGGGACCCCAGCAAGAGTCAACCCGTTCTCTCTCAGACAGGACTTAAACGGAGGACGGTGCAAACTGTTGGACACTCCCAGCAAGTCCGTCATCTCGCTGACCTTTACCCTACCTGCACTTCCTGACATGTGCACCTCCCCCCACCTTCTTAAAAAAGCGTCAGGGATGAGAGTGCCTCCAAGAAGGTGCCAGTCTCTGCCCTGCACCCCAGAGCTCAGCCGGACTGTGGCTCTGCCCAGACATGCAGCGGGAGAGGAAGAAAAAAAGGATGAGGACGCTCGAGAGGCGGCCATGAAGCATAGGACATGGGAGGATACGAAGGATGACACAATGAAGGGGACGAAGGTTTCAGAGAGAATACAAAGAAGGCTGCAGGTTGACCATGCAGACATGAGACATGAGCCAAGTGTGAGGAGAGAGTCTTTTGGAAAGGAAATACGGGTGGCAGAGGATCCTGGTTTTCCTGTAGAATTGGAAATGGTGTCTCTGGAGCGATTGGAAGAGGAAGATGACGAAGAAGAGGAGGAGAGCACAAGTTTTACAGAACCCATGGACTGCACCAAATCTCCTGAGGCAACAGACAGTATCCTGAACGCTACACCTGAAAGATCATTGCTCACCTCTACCTCCTGCAACTCCATACGGACCAAGGGCTGGCGGCTTCCCTTCTCGGCGCCTGCCTTGCCTCCTCTGCCACGACTGAACAACAACAACGGCTCAGGCCTGGTAATCAGTCAGCAAGTGCAGTGGGGTCGAGGAGGCCGCTCAAGTGACTACAGTGGAGCCCTGTCCTCGGACCCAAGGGGGCCCTCTGAGCAGGAGGAGGCAATTTCCTGTCCAGGCTGCTGCCTGGTAGGCCTGAGTTTCCCTTCTGTGTGCCTCCGTGGTTCAGCTGCCATACCTGCCCCCCACAGAAGGGCTTCGTTACCACGGCAGCGGCCCTACCGGAACCTCAACGGTACCATAACTGGTGGCAGCGCTTCCTCGTCAGCAGTCGCAACCAAAACATTGCTGTGTCACAACACAAATGGATTAGTGGGGGCGGGCCCCTCTGTGTCGTGTGAGCCCGGCCGCTCCCTGCCAGAAGCCCAGTCGTAAGAATCCTCGAAGGTGCTTGTTTTGAACTCGTGGCAAAGTGAAGTGGACAAAAGCATAAACAATAAATGTAGTGGGTACTCAATGCTTAATACTGACTCTAGCAGCTGTGCCACTGTAGCCTGTGCTAACATACTACTGATTAGAGCGCCATCTATTGGGCTGGAGGATTAAACACAACAATCTGTCACAGTGAGAAGCATGGTGGCATAAAGGAAGAGGTGACCAGGGTTCAGCTGCTTACTTTATTGCTTCCAACATTGTATGCTGAGCAGATCTATACATCTAATCAGTCAGGGTTAACATTACTGCCTCTGGGATGGTGCTCATTCAGACAGAGCAGCTAGTCTGGCTTACACTGAACTCCCATCTCCACTGAAGCAAACACGCTGTATGTGGAACTGGTTTCCAGACACATGTGACAAAGAGGGGCAGGCCTGACTGAATCCACTTGCCAACTGGGCAGTCATTGACCAATGAGCTAATCCTCCTTTTTGAAACGTGGCATAATCATCTTACAAAATCGATTCCATTTTTTATTCAGTATGACGTAAAATCGAGTGACTGAACTCGGCAGCAAAGTGCCTCCAGAGGACTGGAAATCTTTTTGCAACCACAGCTATCATCATCGGGTCCCTTGAGATGAATGCAGGTTTACAGGCACTTCCACATTGGCTTCATTTTTCCTAACAGGAAGCTACATCCATATTTTATACTGTGTCCTCAGTGATGAGTGACGAGAGCTAAATGGCTAAATTATTTAAATTATTTATTTACATCTCTGTATAGACAATTTCTAGATGTTTTAGTTTTCACAAAGATTGTGTCAATAATACATTTGAATTGGGAAAAATCAGAATTTCCTAATAAAATAAGTGTAAATTAGCTAACTGTGTTTATGAGTAGTAATTAATCAGTAAATGATTTATAACTTGGCATACTCCCTTGATGACACGTGTATCCTAACATTAATTAGAAACTTGAAATTTTCATGTGCAAGCAGCTGATGTCACACCTTGTAGGACTGTAACGTCTCAAATGCAAAAAGTTAGATGTTGGTTATCCATCCATCCTCTTATACTTGTCAGGGTCGCTGGAGCCTATCACAGCTGTCTTAGGGCAAAGGGCAGGGTACACCCTGGACAGGTCGCCAGTCTGTCACAGGACAAACACATAGAGACAGACAACCATTCACATTCACACCTATGGGCAATTTAGAGTTACCAGTTAACCCAACCCCACAAACTGCATGTGTTTGAAATGTGGGAGGAAGCTGGAGTATCCGGGGAGAACCCACGTAGGAAGACCCCGGCCTGATGGTGGAATTGAACTCAGGACCTTCTTGCTGTGAGGCAACAGTGCTGCCAATTTTGATAATAATATTATTAAAATTACCACCTTCTTTTTTTTTTTAATCCAGACCTCCATTTTCTGCAGAAGTCCAAAAGATGAGATGCTTATGCTCCCAAGTGCCTTGCTTGTTTTCCCTTCCTAGTGCCAACACTAGCTAAGGGTAGCTTTGAAGAAACGGCTCCTTTTTGCTGCTCCCTTATTAACCAGGGGTCGTCACAGCAGATGGCTCTGTGTTTCTGATTTGGCAGAATTTTATACCCTTTATGAGGCAGAGATAGACTGTACTCTTGGTCTCATACCAACAACCATTCACGTGTTAGGCAAATGTGTAAACCACTACCTATAGAGCTGCTGGTGCTAGCTTAGAAGTCAAATCCAGGAATGTCAACAAACATCAAGGTCTTCACAAACTTCACATAAAGACAAAAAAACCATTGATGTAACTTCACATAGTATTTTGCTAGTGACAACAGCAAATTAGCTGAGGCTAAACAACTAGCTTTTATACTTAGTAACAAGAAATTTGGCAGGCACGCTAACGTGAGCTAACATTAGCTAGATGAATCTTAGTTCTGTCTCACAAATGTAAACTCTGAAACTACTGTCAGTATTCTACTGCCAGGGCATTCAGTTTATAGTAGGAACATTTGTTTTTTCTGTCTTTCCTCTGGTTAATGTTAATCAGTACTAGCATTCCTGCTAACATGTGCGAATTGCAAGCTAACCCATGTAACAAAATGCTGGTTTGATTTGGATAAGGATGAATGATGCATTCAAACTCCCAGGGCTGATGGTAACTTAGCTGAACTTAACTTAAAATTACTTTATCAGCTTTAGTAACTAAAGCATTTGTTACAGCTGGTTAGTTTTTCAAATTACTTTACCAAGGAATGTGATTCATAATCCTAACCTTACTACTAAGTTATGTAGCCCATTTCTAGCATTGGTTGCCCCAAATGTAGTTTTCATGATGCTGATACTCAGGTATAGAATATATACTAGCCTCTATTAGTTAGTGTGATGCTGGAGGATTATTTGTATATCCAGACCTACATCCCTAGCACTGTGCACCACTGGAGTATGGTCAGCTGCAACCATTATCGTTCAGTGTAGGGCAAAAATTCATGTTTGCATTTCTTCAAACTATTCTCACTAACTTGGACAGCACTAATCCCTGCAAAAGAGTGTTGGAAGGGATTGGTTTTCTGCAATTTATACACACCGATCTTTACTTTATATTGTATATAAAAGATGGATGAAGCAACTGTGATGTCAACCATTGGTTTGTGGATTCTTCATTTTAAAGCCTTTAGCTATAGTGCTTTGGCTGGTGCCATGTTGATCCTTTGGAGCCAGACGTTAGCATATTTAGACCTGAGACTTTTGTAATAAGATATCAGCTAAAATGCATAGATGCGGTGCATTGATACACATACTTGCTAATTAAGAGGCTATAAAATATTAGAATTCCAGTCACTAAAGCTGGAGGATGAACTTGTGATACAGTCTGTACCGCATGATCATTTTATTAGCACGCTCACAGCTGAGAGGTCCAGTGTTAGTGACTCAGCTGGGGGAAGTAAGGTCGAACAGACAGATACCAGCTACAGCCGGTTGTGTCAGCACATAGTGAAAGCGACCTTACTCCTAACATTAAGCCTTAATAAAACTGGAGTTATTCGGAAATTCACTTGCAATATGGGTAGGAGGGTAGGAACGATCCATAGAGACCAAAATATTTGTTTGCTTTTATGAATAGTTTCCAAACCATTGTCAAAAAACATTTGATGTGTGGTTGGTAGATTTTGAGTGTGGTGACAAGCAGATGGTATAAAGAATGAAATGTCCACATGCTGTGAGTCAGACGACTGTAAGAGATTTAGACGACGTATATTATTACAGAAAAGACTTAAACCAGGATGCTCTTTTAAACTGTGTTGTAGTTTTTGGTGTGGTAGGGAGGAGCTGTATTTGTACACCTCATTTTGCTGACATGTAAAGAGGAAGTTGAACTTGCGTTGCAGCTCTGATGCAGCATCCCTGATGGAAACAGTACAGCGCTGCTACGGAGTGGACACAAACTGAAAGATGTGATGAGCCTTACTGCTCCCAGCAGTCTGGACGCAGGAAGATAACCACATGCTTTTGATTTTGTGTGACAGTAGCTGACGGGGGAGTATTTATAAAGTTAATAAAGATGACCTGCTTCCTACGTTTTTTTTTTTTGTTGTTGTTGTTGTTTTTTTTTTTATAGAAGTACCCGTTTGTGTGTATGTGTGATTGAGATGGAGAGACTGGTATTTGTTGAAGGAAGAAGCTCTTCATTTAGATTCTTTATTTTTGCACTTGAGCGTGGAGCACTTTGCAGTAAGACACCAGGCTTCTGTTAGATGGGGCTTTATTTAAATCTGTGCTACAGCTGATTTTTTTTATGTTTATCTGTGTGTGCATGTATTTCTGGCTCAACAAACTACCCAGCTTTCATCAGATATCCTCCAGTGTATGTTACTTATCTACATGTTCATTTTGATTACACTGTTGTAACTGGAAAACATGAAACCGGTATGCATATTTATTATACAAATCATTTCACACACTGTGTGTGTATGTGCTTTGGAGCGAAAGGTAGAGTGATGTATACTCACAGGATAATCTTTTATCCCTTAATTTCTTATCTTATTTCCAAGTTCTGTTCCTGCTGTACAGCTAGAAACGTGTGTGCAATCATCTGGTAATAAACAAATATAACTGTGGATTCTTTGAGTGCTGCTTTTTAACCTTTGCTTTGGGGAGATGACATAGTGACTCCTGGAGGTCTTTAAGGGAAAAATAAGGTCTTAAGATGTTTTGGAGCCTATACAAATGTTATATGTCGATATGATCTGCTGGAGGCATGGGAGGTTTTGCATCCAGCAACATTCACTCTGGTTGTTTTTAGGTAATAAACCAAAAACCGGAAGAGTTCAAATTTCTTGGAAAGCCTTTTTTTGTTGGTCTCATAGGCTACGTTCACACTGCAGGCGAAAGTGCATCAAATCCGACTTTTTTGACCCTATGCGACCCATATCCGATCATGGTATGACAGTGTGAACGGCACAAATCCGATATTTTCAAATCCGATCTGGGTCACTTTCGTATGTGGTTCTGAATCCGATACATATCTGATGTTTTAGAAAGCGACTGCTGTTTGAATGGTCAGGTCTCATTAAACCCGTTTTTTACATCACTGACACAAGACAGACGCCAATTATCAGCGCCAGAGAAGACATCGTGAACGCTTCCTGGCCATCCACTGTAGATGTTAGTGAAACTGTTGGGAAGACAACTTTGGAGAAACGTGAACATTTTATTTGTACTGTATAATCTGCAGATTCTGACAGAAATCTGCAACTATCCTTTGAAGCACCGCTCCTCTAAAACAGCAATAAGGATCATTATTAGGCCAAATGTAAATAACACAATAACTTTATAACTTAAAGCAAAATTGGGAAACGTAAAGTCCGAAACAAGTCTTTATATTAAGGCCGTCAGTCAAACAATACTGTTGGTCTGGGTCTAAACAGAGCGCGTTGTGTGGGACGTCTTCTTTTGCGCATGCGGGCCGCTTTGAGGGTTCACACTAGAGCGCGTTTGCTGTCGCATTTTATTTGTAGTGTGAACAAGCAGACAAAAAAAATCGGATTTGATCAAAAAATCGGAATTGAGCATTAAGACCTGCAGTGTGAACGTAGCCAAAGTGCCTCATACTCACATTTTCTTTTTCCTGTATTCTCAGTTCATATAAAGTAATTAGTTAAATCACCCAGTATAATTAACCAATAAATATATTTACTTTTCAGTAATCATTCACATAATACTTTGTTTTGGTCTTTGAAGTCTGTGCTGCTGATCTTGATAGCCGCACCTCCTGGTAGGGTCGCCCAAGGCCAGTGATGGACCAGACAAGGAAACACCAGGAAACAGTTTCACTTGTTAAAATTAGTAGTTGATGCCGGGAAGAAGATTGTTGGAGAAATCAAACAACTGGGAAGAGCAGCCTGTTCAAATAAAAGCAGGAATGTCACAGATTTAAAGACCGAGGCTCACTTATAGCTAATGACATCCAGTCATTGTCCCACACTGCCACCTAGTGTTCACAGTGCATATCTTAAAATAAATTCCAAGGAAATGTTTACTGTATGCCTCGTTAAAAACCTAGTTATGAGTCACTTTGATGTGTTCATGTGCTGACCTGAACTTAAAATAAAGATATGCTGACAAGACTAAAGCCTTGTTACACTAATCATTGTTGCCCATTTAAAGGTTTACAGATTACATTCTGTTAAAGTAAGCTAAGCCTGGAGTCTGAATAAACTTTGGAACCCGAAACTTACAAATTCATATTTCATTTTTTGTTTATTTATTTATTTACTGCTGTTATTGTAAGCTACTGTGTATGTTTACGTTATCCACAGGACATAAGCTACTTTCTCCTGATTTCATAATAAAATATCGAGGAGCTGCCTTTTCTTTTCTGCTTGGTAGTTGATGGACTCTGATATCCAGCAGTATATGTTCTGTGCACGGTATACATTACACTGTGGTTTCATATAAATGTGACGATCTGTGAAAGTGTTAGTATAAAATGATAACGATGATAATTCATTAATAATCATGATCAAAGGGAGAGAATAAGTTTCTAGTTTTGGCTACAGTGTGTTATCTGTTAATTGTTCTCCCTCCTGTATCAGTCCTGTTTTATGTTTCCCAGTCTAGTTATTCCCTATTTTATTTTGATAGTCATATTTCCTTTGTATTCTTGCTGTATGCTCCTTATCTCTTTACCTTGCTTGTGTTCAGGTGTGTTTTGCCTATTGTACCTGGGCCTAAGGAGCTATGAGAAATACATTTTTAGTTTTTATTTTCAATTCAACAGTAAATAAAAGATTAAATCTTTTTTTTTCTAGTTCCTGGTTCTTGTTTTATTACCTTAGTTCCCTTTTGTGTCCAGTCTGTCTCTAGTCTTGTCTCTGTGTTTTGTCATCTTTCTCCCTGGTCATGTCCCCATGTCTGTCTGCTCTCCCTGTGTTTTCATGTTAAGGTGTGTTTTGCACAGTGCTGCGGTGTTGTATCTGGGCCTAATGACCCCATTCTGACAGCCCATGAGACACATATTCTTAGTTTTTACTTTCAGTTTATTTTAAAGTAAATCATAGATTACATGTGTCTTCCTTTATAGTCCCTGGTTCTTGTATTTTTTTAAGTGTATCATTGGGTATGAACTGTTTAGCATCGGCAGCCTTGTTGAAAAACACATTTCTTCACCTCTGCAACCGAGCTCATGTGGATCACTGCCAATACAATACTGACAATACTGTCTTCCAGCCTATAATGGAAAGGAAGCATGATTCACAGCAGCGGCCTGTTGGACTGCATCTGCCAGTGCCGGATGCTCTGAACTTACCTCCACTGAGAGTAAAGATCAGTTATTACCTCGCGCTTTTCCACTGTTTGTGCAAGCCATCTCAGACGTCTCCGCCAGCAAACAGTGAAAATTAGTTTTGAGTTTCAGTGTTGGTCAAAGTAAAGAGACTTTCAGAGTGTTTTCAGCAGGGAGTCCCTGAGATGGTTCCATCCAGGGCCGCCTCACAAACTGAGCTGGAGCAGTTTGAATCTGTAGGAGTTGCCCTAGAGACTCTGCCCACACCACAACCTGAGCAACCAGAGATGGACTGCTCTAAGCAACCGGAGCCAGCTAACTCTGTTCTGGAATGTCTCGGTGCATGCTCAATCATCCAGGTCAGGAAATCCCAAAAGGCTGATTCTGTTCATCTGGATGTTTTCAGTGGGAGAAACGTTTCGTCACTCATCCTACTGACTTCTTCAGTCTCAGCTGACTGCAGGTTTCCCCAATCTTATAAGCAGCACATTTGCATAATGACTGAAACCAGCCCACTGAAGGAACAATGGGCTGGGAGGTCAGTTCCTTGATCATTAATATGCAAATTGTCATGACCATTGATCAGCAACCACTGATCAAAGACCACTGATCAATAGCCATGAGTACCATTCACAGAGAGTTGGTCAGGCTCGAGGGCGAGTGTCTAGTGGCTGAGCCTTAGCCCCTGAGCCCCGGCTGGGCTCAGCCCAAAGAAACTATGTGGGCCCACCACCCACCCACTTCTCCCATTTTGTATCACTGCTATATAGATGACATTCAGTCATATTTAAGCCCCAAGACATTTCTAAGCTACAGATCTTGCATAAGTGGTTAGACTCTATTAGAAGGTGGATAGCAGACAGTTTTCTCCAACTTAATGAAGTGAAAAAAGAAGTCATTGTTTGTGTTTGTGCCACTGACAGATTTGTGCCTACCTTGGGTGCCTTTTGACTCACTTGGCACATCTTCAGGTTGTTCAGCGTGCCTCTAAATTCTCTAAGTACATAAATGATACATTCTACATAAATGGGATGGCTGTGTCTCAGGAGATTTGGGCAGGTCATCTACTAATGGCAAGGTTGGAGATTTGATCATATGTAAGTGGCAAGATTTAGGACAAGTACAGTACAGTGAGGTTAACATTTCTGAGTAAAATCCTGAAATAATAAATAGAAATAGTAGAAACAGACATTTAACCAGGAACACTCTGCTTTGAGTCTTACATATGTGAGGCCTTAACGCCGCGGTGGAAACTGGACATTTGGACCCATCTGACGCGCCTTGTTATGTAACGGTGACCATCTGTGCCCGCTGTGTGGCTGTCTGCTACACTCCACGCGCGTGTCCGCTGAGGAGGCCGCGCGCGGGGGACACGTGAGTGTGCGTGTAGAGCACAGCAGCATCCTGCCAGCTTCCCAAAGACGGACGCCAGAGTGGGAAGCGCACAGCTCGTATGATCTGAACTAAGCGGTAAGTACTTCCTATGTGACTGCGTGTGTTTAGCTGTAGCAGCAGGTTGGCGCAGGATGCAGACTGGATGGGTGTGGATCTGTGTTTGACGGGTCGACACAGCTCCTGTAAGTAGCACCCTGCTTGTATTATTATGCATCCCGAATGGTTATGTAGCACATTATTATCCAGTGTTACAAAGAAATCAGGTGCCTGCTTCCCTCCGTACAGCTGAGCAGGATGGGTGTTGTCCTCTTTAAGCTCCCGTGACACTGAGACGTTTCAGCTCTCGTATATTAAAGTGATTCCAAAAGCTTTGTGACTTCTGGACACGCTGTGATAAAAACAGCACAGAGGATTTTCACCTTTGTGATTTCTGTGTGTGTGGCGCGGACACAGCAGCCCGCTGTACGGGATCCAGCTTCATTTATGAAGCACTGCAGCAAAAATCCATTTAAATGTATTGCAAGACAAATAATCACTGGATTACTATGTTGTAATTGTTACTGATGATCTTGGAATTAGAAGAAAGCCTCTGATAATTTAATGGGCAGACTACAATATCGAGTAATCATCATTCAACTCAGTTGAATTTCTTAATCTTTGTCCTTAATGTAAATATGTAAGAAAAATTGTGTATGTTTCTGTTCTGTGTCCTGTTTGTTGTGTATGTGTCTTTCTGGCTGCTGTTACAACCAAATTTCCCCTTGTTGGACGATTAAACCATTATTCTATTCTATTCTATTCTATTCTATTCTATTCTATTCTTCTTGAATTTTACTGATTTTTTAAAATAATAATTTCTTATTTATTGTAATTTAAGTAGGGAAGCTTTACATAGTAGAAGAGAGGAGATATCAGTGCTGGTAATCAGACCACACAACAGTGAAAACCTGTGGCAGCAAAGAGTTTTCATTGTTACCATCATGTGCAATAAAAAACTAAAATGACCATAATAAAAACACCTATATGACAGTGAAATAGTAATAAATACATGGATCATATATGTTTTTTTTACTAGCAGTGAAATAAGCCAACCCATGACCTGTGATGCAGTGAACTCTTTATGAGGATGGTTGCTCTATAACAAATAATTTAGCTGACAGCTCACCTGTCTGTGGGGCAGAACAGCACACAGTGTCATGTGCTGTGCATGTCTCCGTGTTGTGTGTTTATCTGACTCTGTAGAAAAACTACTGTGAAGAGCTGAAAGCAACAGCAAACGTTTGTGGGCTCTTGTTCTTGTTCCCCTCTCTGCTCTCTGTGCCCAGCCCATGGCTCCAGGGCTCGTCCTGTGCCTCTTCTCTGTCACCATGATCTGACTGCTGCAGTTTTATCTCTGCACATACTTTTCCTTTACAAGGCTGTTGCTTTGAGCTGAAATTAGAAATTGATCAAAATGAACTTCAGCTCCTGTTTTTTCTTAGTTCTCCAGATCAGACCAGCTGCAGGTCATAAAGGAGAGCTAGAGACGCAGTCCTGGTCAGTTTACAGTGACTGAGCTTTAAAGATCAGAGTGGCAAATAATCAATTTGTGGTCTTGGACTGATGAAAAAATAAAAAATCAGTGACAGATTATATTTGACTGGTATTCATATCCAAGGGATATAATAGACTAAAGTAAAAATGGAATAACAGGACAAAGAAGGACATGGAGGAAGAGACTGTGTGTATTGTTCCATCTCAACCACAGAGCTGTTACTATCAAGCCAGCTGTGACACCGTGCTCGCTCTGTCTCCCTGTGCTCTCATACTCAGGTCAGTGATGACATTACTCAGGTTTTGTCCAACTCTACCTAAATCCTAACCACATCACCATGGCAACAGGAAGAAAAGGTGAGTGTGATGCTGCTTGTGTGTTTATGAATGCTACTTTTGACTGGCCTTTATTTGAAACCACCAGGGGGCGCTGTATCCTGTTTAGTGATAAAGTGGCAAGTAGTTCCCAGTACAGGTGATTTGAATGAGCAGAGGGCCAGAGGACAAATGCAGAAAGCACATGATATTTTCTCACTGTGCTTTTAACGGCTCTGTTTGTGTTTGTTGTTTTTTCCTGTATGTTTCTAAAAATATGTGTCTGCACTGAAAATGAGCATTAAAAACAATCCAGCTCATCAAAATGTTCTGACTGCGTTATGCCATGTAGTTTACATTCTCTCTGCTGTAACTCATCCAACACTGAAGTTTTAGCATCAGTGAATCACAATGACGGGCTCCTTTGGTCAGTCTGTCGGTTGTGTTGCTTTGGTCACAGATTCTCATCAGCCTCACACCTTCTGCTCGTCTTTGCAATCTAAGAGCAGGAGAATCTAAACCACCTACCTTCTGATTTGTCGATGTTCTGCTGAGCCACAGCTGCTACCAGCTGTTCTCTGAGTGCTTAAGCAGAGTAGAAAAGTACCACATGACAATCGGTCCGTGTGCTATGGAGCTACAACCAGTTTGGAAGCATTTTTCATAGTGATTCACAAACTGTAGTTAAAGAGAAAGCTGTAATGTCTAACTGAAACAGACATGGGAATATGACATCGTGTCTGTGCTGCATCGTTCTGCAGCTGATGAGTTACAGTTGGTGCTGTGCTGTAGGAAGCACTGGTCCATCCAGATGTTTCTTTGAAGCAGCTGTTGCTGTGAGTTGCCGCTATATAAAATGGAACTGAATTGTTTTACTACAAAATTTTTTTAGGTTGTTTTGGCTCAACTGGCTCACAGCACAAAAGTCAATCTCATGACTTTTAATTGGTTCTCAAATCAGTAACACACTTCCTCACCCACATTAAACAGTCTCATTGTCTTCACACACACCTCTGCTGTTTCTACACATGCTTCACTACTAAAGATTTTCATTTGTTACTGTGTTGATGCACTTCTCACTTGAGCAGTTTGTACTTTTGTCAGCCACAGCTCCAGATCGCTCACTTTCCTGAATACTATCCAGCATTGCATTTATGCTTTCAATCAAATTCCTGCTCATCCAAATTTCCCTTTCATGCACATCCTAAGGATGCTGTGCTGGACTGAAATCTGGTGACTGTCGAGGCCGTTGGACTCCGTCTCCTCTTGTCTAACTTTGGTGATTGTAGAGATGATTGTGCAGGATAATCCCAGCCCATCGACAATGTCTGAAATACTCACAGCAGCCCGCCTGACGTCATGAACCATGACACGTTCATCTTTCTTCCTTACTTTGATGCTCAGTTTGAGCTCCAGCAGGCTGTCTTGTCTAAATGCTTTAAATTCCTGCTGATGTCAAAGGCTGATTAGATGTTTGGATTGCTGTGAGGAGCAGTGGAACAGGTGTACCTAATAATGTGACAGTACAGTAGTTGGTGTTATGCTCTCAGATTGTATCGGTTTACTTTTCTCCATCACAGCAAACACGTTGACAGCAGTTGTGTTCATTTCTATGGCTGCCATGGTTTCATGTTACCTGTCTGTCCCCAGGCTCTACGTCCAAAGCAGGTGGGGTGCGTTTCCCTGACGATGACGAGCCCCCTGGCTCTCCAACACGGAGAGATGACCAGTCAAACGTCGCTACGCTCATTGCTGTCTCAGAGAAGGATGGCAGCTACTTGGTGAAGGTGTGTCTGCACACCGTCAAACGAACACAGTTGTTCGTCATGATTTCATCATTGTAAGCGATTTTTCAGGTGAAGTGTTGATAAAATGACCACAAGGTGTTTTCATGAATGAGTAGAAAAAGTCGCCTGGTTTACAATTTGATTGATTTCCACGTGTTCATGGATGTTTCATCCAGATACATTTGTAAAATGTAAAGTCCGACTGAGGAATGCTGGAGCAACAAAACAACATTAAACTGAGCCATGAAAATGTGACACCACGAGCTGTGTTAGCCCACATCCTTCTGAGCTATTTGATCCAATGTTTTCTACTCTTTGCCTCTAACACGTCGCTCCTCTGTCAAGGCTGGTTTCCTGAAGAGCCACCACTGTTATGAGATTGTCTTCACTGTCCCAGATGTCCCCACACTGGGCAAAGAGCTCTCATGTCTTCCCTCCTCTTCTCCATCTCGGAGGTCGCCCAGCCTGCGGGTCCAGCGTATTAACTCCACACTGGAGGGTAAGTATAGGTGTACAGGAATACTTCAGGACATGCTTGCACATATTTCTAACCTGCAGTGTTGTGGAGCAGACTGTTGGGCTATTTCAAATGCTGCACAGGGCAGGTGACCACGGTGGGATAGGTTCTCTGCCCAGCAGTAAGTCTGTAGGTGTCACGGTATGGCATGGCGGACCGTGGGGGTGTAGGGAATGAGGAGGACCCAGGCGCGGTGCTCTGTGTATAAACAGTGCGTTTATTTACAGTGGTGGAAATAACAACAATAAATCCCCGTGTTTTCCCCGGACTCCCGTGTCGTGTTCTCCTAGTGCTCTCTGCTCCCGTGTCTGCACTCCCAGTGCTCGCTGCTCCTCAGACCTTCCACGCTCCTCCTGCGGGAAACAATAGTGGCAGCTGTCAGGACACTCAACAATGGCAGGCATGCACTTAACAACTGGACCTAAACTGGGTGACTAACATGGAGTCTCACGCAATGATCCCGCGTCGGTGGGAGCTCCAAGACTCTCTTAAGTAGCTCCCCCGACGAGGCCTGATCAGCAGCAGGTGTGTGGCTTTGGGTGTGGCCAGTCCGCCAGCAGGGCCACACCCACCTGGCCTGAAGGCGCCCACAGAGACACATACACACACAGACACATATGCACAAACAGAGAAGGGGGAGCAACACCAAAAATACATAATAATATAATAGGTCCATGACTGCCCAGGGGTCCTGGGTCGCCCAGTCCCAGGACCCTGACAGTACCCCCCCTCTAAGGGTCGGCTCCTGACGACCCTAAAACAAAACAAACCAAAAAGTACAGCACAACCAACCCAGGGCGGGTGGCGGGGGGTCCAGGACGGAGGGCCCCAAAACCTCTCCGTGAAACAGCCACCATAAAACAACAAAAGAAAAACCCAGTTCAAAAGTCCAATCCCTGGTCCGGTGGCAGCAAACACAGTTCTGGCGGCCGACCCGGAGGACGGCAAGACCAGCGGGACCTACTGTGGGTTAGGCAGTGGCGGCAAAACAGTTCAGGTGGCCTACCTCTAACCCCAAGGTGGAAACACAGCAGCTCTGGCGGACGGCCATGGGTCCGGCAGCAGCTGCAAAACGGTTCCGGGGGCCTGCCACTGATCCAGTGGCGGCGGAGCTGCAGCTCCGGTGGTCTGCCACAGGTCCGGTAGCAGCGGCGAAACGGTTCCGGAGGCTTGCCCCGGGTCCAGTGACGGCGGCGCTGCTGCTGCTGCTTTTCCGGCGGCTTGCCCCGGGTCCAGTGACGGCGGCGGCGGCGCTGCTGCTGCTGCTCTTCCGGCGGCTTGCCCCGGGTCCAGTGACGGCGGCGCTGCTGCTGCTCTTCCGGCGGCTTGCCCCGGGTCCAGTGACGGCGGCGGCGGCGCTGCTGCTTTTCCGGCGGCTTGCCCCGGGTCCAGTGACGGCGGCGGCGGCGCTGCTGCTGCTGCTCTTCCGGCGGCTTGCCCCGGGTCCAGTGACGGCGGCGCTGCTGCTGCTCCTCCGGCGGCTTGCCCCGGGTCCAGTGACGGCGAAGTTGCTCCGATGAGCAACAGCGAGGAGTGGCATGTGGCCCACGAAGCGCTGGTCGCTGACGTGGACGCGCTGGACGTCGATGGCGTGGAGGGCGCGCTAGACGTGGGCGGCGTGGAGGGCGCGCTAGACGTGGGCGGCGTGGAGGGCGCGCTAGACGTGGGCGGCGTGGAGGGCGCGCTAGACGTGGGCGGCGTAGAGGGCGCGCTAGACGTGGAGGTCCCTCCGGCACACTGACCTCCAGTCCCGGTTGAGCGGATCCCTCCGGACCTCCGAGCTCCTCCGGTGGCAGCTTGGGCTTGACAGGCTCGCTGAGCTCCTCCCGCTCGCCGATCTCCCACTCGCCGAGCTGCTCATGCTCCGGCTCCTCTTGCTCCTTCCGCTCGCCGAGCTCCTCAGCTAGCGGTGCTGGCTCCTCCGGCCCGCTGAGCTCCAGCTCGGGCTCGCTGAGCTCCTCCGGCAGTGGCGCTGGCTTCTCCGGCACGCTGAGCTCCTCCGGCAGCGGCGCTGGCTCCTCCGGCACGCTGAGCTCCGGCTCCTGCTCCTCAGCTGGCGGCCCCCCAGCCGGCGGCTCGCTGAGCTGCTCCTGCTCCTCAGCTGGCGGCCCCCCAGCCGGCGGCTCGCTGAGCTGCTCCTGCTCCTCAGCTGGCGGCTCGCTGAGCTGCTCCTGCTCCTCAGCTGGCGGCTCGTCAGCTGGCGGCTCGCTGAGCTGCTCCTGCTCCTCAGCTGGCGGCTCCCCAGCCGGCGGCTCGCTGAGCTGCTCCTGCTCCTCAGCTGGCGGCTCGCTGAGCTGCTCCTGCTCCTCAGCTGGCGGCTCGTCAGCTGGCGGCTCGCTGAGCTCCTCAGCTGGCGGCGTGGGCTCCTCCCGCTCTCCGAGCTCCTGCTCCGGCTCGCAGGGCTTTGCAGCTGGCGGCGCGGGCTTCTTCGGCTCGCTGAGCTCCAGCTCGGGCGGCTCTAGCTCGCTGAGCTGCTGCGGCTCGCTGAGCTCCTGCTCGGGCGGCTCCGGCTCGCTGAGCTGCTCCGGCTCGCTGAGCTCCTGCTCGGGCGGCTCCGGCTCGCTGAGCTGCTCCGGCTCGCAGGGCTCCGCAGCCAGCGGCGCGGGCTTCTCCCGCTCTCTGAGTTCCTGCTCCGGCATGCTGAGCTCCTGCTCGGGCAGCGCGAGCTCCTCTGGCACGCTGAGCTCCTGCTCGGGCAGCGCAGGTCCGGGTGGCGACGTAGCAGCCGGTGAAGAAGATGGCGGAGTGGTGGCTGCAGGCAGATGAGACGACGGCGGTCCTACAGCTGCAGATGGTGAAGCAGCGAGTGGTGTGGAGACCACTGACCGAGGCGATGTTACCTGCGCTGACGGCTCATCCACTGCAGACACAAACACAGATGGTGAGGGAAATGGAAAGTTGTCCGTACTACTCACCACAGCCGGCTCTTGAGATGTCCGTGGATTAGGCTGCGGTGAGGAACGCCGACGGCGCGAACGTCGATTCCGTGTAGACGTCGGGGCCGGCGTGTCAGGCTGCGAATCCACCAGCTGTCCGAGCCGGTGAGCAGCCTGAGGAGGAGAGTGGAGGTGGAGGGTTGAGAGCAAGAAGTCCAGGACTACTGAATTTAGGGAGTCCACCAGCCAGGGGAATTTAAACAGCGTCTCCTGCAGCCGCTTCTCCACGGTGCGACGCAACCCCTCCTTCTCCCACCATAACTCACAAAGTCTGTAAACTTTGTCCGATACCTCCCTCCTGAGCCTCTCCTCAGAGACCGCTGGGTCCATGTCTGGCGGGATCATTCTGTCACGGTATGGCATGGCGGACCGTGGGGGTGTAGGGAATGAGGAGGACCCAGGCGCGGTGCTCTGTGTATAAACAGTGCGTTTATTTACAGTGGTGGAAATAACAACAATAAATCCCCGTGTTTTCCCCGGACTCCCGTGTCGTGTTCTCCTAGTGCTCTCTGCTCCCGTGTCTGCACTCCCAGTGCTCGCTGCTCCTCAGACCTTCCACGCTCCTCCTGCGGGAAACAATAGTGGCAGCTGTCAGGACACTCAACAATGGCAGGCATGCACTTAACAACTGGACCTAAACTGGGTGACTAACATGGAGTCTCACGCAATGATCCCGCGTCGGTGGGAGCTCCAAGACTCTCTTAAGTAGCTCCCCCGACGAGGCCTGATCAGCAGCAGGTGTGTGGCTTTGGGTGTGGCCAGTCCGCCAGCAGGGCCACACCCACCTGGCCTGAAGGCGCCCACAGAGACACATACACACACAGACACATATGCACAAACAGAGAAGGGGGAGCAACACCAAAAATACATAATAATATAATAGGTCCATGACTGCCCAGGGGTCCTGGGTCGCCCAGTCCCAGGACCCTGACAGTAGGTTCTCAGTAATCCAGTCATGCTAGTCTAAGGAGCTCCTTAGACTCTGTCCAGCAGCGTCCTCACTTTTGTTATTACTTTTTGGGACTAATGTTTCCTCTTTCCGTGGAATCTTTTCACACGAACACAACACAAGTCTGTAACCAAGAAATGTGTTTTGAAATTCAAATTTATGTATCACCAAATCGCGACCGTCGCCTCAAGGCGCTTTATATTATAAGGTAAAGACCCCACAATAATCATATGACCGCCTTTGAGCGAGCAAAAAAAGGTAAAAGGAAAAACTCCCTTTTACCAGGAAGAAACCTCCGGCAGAACCAGGCTCAGGGAGGGGCGGGGCCATCTGCTGCGACTGATTGGGGTTAGAAGAGAAAGAGGGGAAAAAAGACACCCTAAGGAAAATGTATATGCATGGTCACATTTCCCAACACCAGGAAGTGAAAACCTAAAAACGAAACCAAAATATGGCATTAGTGTCAGGCTACTGTCTGTGGCAGCCTCTGCGTCTCTGTGCTGAGAATATTGGTAACACCTCGCTATTTTGAAAGTACGAACCTAAATTAAAACCCTGAGTAACTGAATGATTGTATTACATTACACCGATTAGCCCGTGTGAATAAATTGAGCATAAGCCATCTTGGGTTAAAAGCGATCCTGGAAGCCTACGTGGAGCAAAACTCGAGTCTGCCTCGTGTCAGCAGGCCCAGTATTTGAGCTCTCGTCTGTATTTTTCACAAAAATATGTCAAAGCTCAGCTCTCCATACAGCTGTGACAGCTGTCTCTGCCTGACCCAAGCATCTCAGTACTGCAATAACAGATCTCTGCTCTCGAGCAGGTTTGAGATCAAGAGTCAGCTGACTGCTGCTGCCAGTGTCTCAGCAGAAACAGCTGGATTCATCTCTCCAGCAGCTCAACACCTCCCAGGCTTGGTTTAGCACTAAGGAGCTAAATCAAACAAACCAGTCAGCTCTCCTTCATTGCAGCTGCATTGATCTAGTCTTCAAAGGAACAGCCACAAAAAAAAAAAAAAAAAATCAACCTCATTCCTGAAATTCCCCATCCAGGAACAGCTTCAGTGTCCTGGATAAGCAAGAACTGGGTTGTAATTAGAGGGGAAGATACCAACAGATGAGTGTGGACGTTCAACCCACTGTCACAGCTAAGTGTGTAATAGACCCTGGATGAATAAAGACATTTTCAATCATAAAAGACAAGGGGGGGGGGGGGGGGGGGGGGGGGTAAGGAGAAGAGTGTTCAGGTACAATAACAAGAAATGAAAGCACTGATGGCTTTCAGTGAACAGACTGAGTCTCTGAGGACGAGCTTTAAAGATCTGTGGTGCAACGGAAACGTTCTTCAAGCTTTGGATGTCACTGTTGGTTTCTGCACTTACCAACTGTCTGTCCTCTGGCTGTGTCCCAGAATACTTCAGGACAGCTTTTGTGCAACCACACCTAAAAAAAAAACAGACAGCCGTCGAGCCGAATACCAATCTCAAAGTTTCCTTTTATAGCAAAACGTTTGAAGAACACTGTCTACAACTTATTTAAGCATTACACTAGAGCATCGTCTTTGAAAAGTTTCACTCAGGGTTAAGATGGCATCACAGTTGAGTCTGTGCTTGTTAGAGTTAGGAGTGATGTTTTAGGAAGTGCTGAATGTTCTGTTCTTTGCTGCTCGAGTTAAACGCAGTCTTTGATACATTAGACATAGATATGCTGCAGCACAGGGTTGGTACATCTGGGGCTAAAGTATTCCTTTAACTGCATTGATGATGTTTATAAAGTTCATTGGACTCAGCATGGTACAAACTGCATATGAATAACTTGTCTCCTTCCTCACTCCCTCGTTCTCTTTAGGAGGTGTAAAGGTAACATGTGAGTACAGAACTCACCAGGAGGGGGTGCAACAGGAGGAGATCACCATGGTAACCAGAGGGAGAAAAGACAGCAGTCTAAAGGTCAGACTCCAGGCCAGGGTCATTGGTAGGTGCTTGTGCACCGACAGATACACACACACACACACACACACACACACACACACACACACACACACACACACACACACACACACACACACACACACAGACAGAGTAAACAGGTCCTAATCATACAGGACTGCATCTTTATTACCTTGTTGACTGTACACAGATACAGTGCAGCACAGTGAAATATTATAGTCTGAGTATTATGCTTCAGTACATCTGGAACTGAGATTCTTGTTAAGGTGGAAGGAGTCCTGAAGAAAGGATATGTGGAGATTTTAAAGAAAACCTGGGTCTGGATCGTTGCTTTGACCTCCAATAGTCCAAAGCTGATGCAGCTTCTGGTGAAGAACTGCATCCCGAAGACCAAAGGAAACATCAGTGATTGGCCTTCACAACACCTCGACTTGACCCCCATGGAAAAACTGTGGGGTGAACTGAAGACCAAGGACCAGCAAACCTGGAGGAACTTTCTATGTTTTACAGCTCTTGGGGAATTTTTTGTTTTTCATAATGAGGGCTAATAATTTTGTCATCGTCTGTATAGTTGGATTTCTGCAATTTAGAAGATAGTTAAAATGCATCTGTTGAACTGGCTGGATACTGGAGAGCCCAGCACATTTGTAAGTTTCTTACCATACAGTTTAATTTAGACCATTTTAAGGGACTTTATATAATAAGAAAAAGACCAGCAACAGTAATGATTAAGCAATCCCTGATGAGCAGCACTGGCGCTGGTGGCCTTTTAACAAGAAAAGACTTCTGGCAGAGCCAGGCTAGTTCAGGGGTCGTAGACATCTGCTGAACATGTTGGTGTGTGAGGACAAGGGCTGGGTGGTGGCTAAACAGAGAAGCAAAGGACAAAGCTAAACAAACAATTAGTTAGTGACCTCCTGAGGGAGAAGTTGAAAGTTTCTATTTGTACAGTAGATCTAGAAAGTATTCACAGTGCTTCACTTCTTCTACTTTTTGTCATGTTACAGCCTTAATTTAAAAAGGATTAAACTCTAAGTCCTCCTGCCCCCTGTGTACAGTCCCAGCCACACTCAAGCACATCTTGGTTGGTTGTAGGACTAGCTTTACTCCGGGCAGATACACATGGAGACACAACCAGGTCCTCAGGTGTCTAGCAGAGAAAGATGAGTGCAAAAGAAAATCCATCAACACTCAACCTTTCATGAACCAAGAGGATCCGTCGGCTTCCATCAACATTTGTCCGGGAGGGAGACAAGTGGAGGACGAGCCCCTCAATCCCGGACCTGGGCCCACTGAAGGTTGCCAGGGATTGGCAGATGCAGGTGAACTTAGATCAGAGGCTATTTTTTCCCACAGAGATCGTAGCAACTACTCTGCGACCAGACCTCGTCCTATGGTCTAATTCCCACAAACTTGCGTACGTCATTGAGCTGACGGTACTATGGGAGGGAGCAATTGAGGAAACAATTGAGGAAGCATTTGAGCGTAAGAAGCTGCGGTATGCCAACTTGGCAGTTGAGGCAGAGGACAGAGGCTGGAAGATTAAGGTGCGCCCAGTGGAAGTGGGGTGCAGGGGCTTTGTTGCCAGTACAACAGCAAAACTGCTTAGAGAGATTGGGATCAGAGGACAGGCGCAACGGCAGGCTATAAGAGAACTAGCTAACACTGCTGAGAGGACCAGTCGCTGGCTATGATTAAAAAGGGCTGACATCACTTGGGCAGCTAAGGCAGTCAGCTAACCACGAGAGAAAAGAAAATCTTCCGCTCTTCTCCCCTCTGCTCTTCTTCCCTTTTCTGGGAGGCAGTGGGGAGGTAGAGCGTACAGCCCCATCCGGCGGGAATGTGTGGGAAGCCAGATCGGGCGCCCCCCTTCCGGCTCTCCTCTCTGCTTTCTCCTATCGTGTCCCTTTTGTGTTACTTCTCTCTGTCACCTTTTCTATCATTTTGAAGAAGTGAGGCTCCATAAATGTTAAAGAGGTAAGAATTATTTCTCAGTTGCAGTGAATAGATAGAAGAAAATAAACTGTAGAAAACTAAACAGAAGAAAGAAGAAGAGAAATAACAATTTAACGCAAACCAGTGACACACTCCGGGGCCTGATCAGCCCTGGCAGGGCCTCCTTGGATGAGGGTGTCTAGTGATAATGGCCGAAACACCCAATGAATCCAAGGTCCACTACTGACGATGTGTCCCATAACCTAGATCAGATCTCTAATCCCCCCCCCCCCCCCCCAAAATGGCAGATTAGCCTGGGTAAAAGACCGAAAGTTGAGGCACACAACGATGTGTGCTGCTGGTAAAGTTTCTGGGCTGCCTTTCCTCATAACAGCCATCCCTCAAGATTCTCTCCTTTTAAAGCAAAGTATTATCAGGGACTACAACATCTGGTCCTTTTACTGAATCAGAACTCTGGAGTGATCCAGTGACTGCTGCAAACGGGCAGCTGACAATCAGGGAAAGACCAGATGACAGCCTGGAAAGACTGCTGACAGGAGGGAATAGACCCAAATGGGGCTGGTGTGGGTTAGTGCCTCATACCAGCAGGACCCAGCGCTTTTTAGCGTACTTGGGTACACCCATTATTGCTACAGAAATCTCAAAACTAACAACTGACATGGGTCTTAAAATCCACCAAGGCAAGAAGAAGTGCCTCAGTGAGCTGAGAAAGGGGCCTCGCATTGACACATACTTTTTAAGAAGTGAGTCAAATCAGTCGAGTGAATCCCAGAGGCAGGAGAATCCCCACAGTCCTCAGGGTATCAGCACCCCAATCGAAGTTCATTGTCGTACAGACTCCCCCATAGTCTCCAGATTGGAACTCAGTTAAATCCAGCCAGTAGCAGTTCCCAGTCTAGAGCTTAGCCAGCCACACCCAATATTAGATTCTAGCTCAGTGCCTGGCCATTTATTATCAGCCCCTAGCTTGGAGTTTAACCACCAACAGCTAGCAACACATTTGCGTACAGATGTAAGCCATCCACAATCAACACCATCAACCAGCCCAGAGCTCATCCAGAAACAGCTAACAGAGTCTTCCAACACTGAATCTAGCCAACCACTACCAGCAAGGGAAAGGAAGATGGAAGGTAGGAAAGATCAGATTCTGTGGCCCAGATCCAGTGAAAAAAGAGAGTGGCAAACCATTGACTCAGAACTGGCTCTTATACTAGATCAGACAGAAACTAAGGCTGCAAACGTGACTTCCTCTCGTCACCTAGCATTGGCTGATGGTTCAATTCCCCATCAAGTGTGGTGGCGTGGACCAAGAGAGACCACAGGATCACAAGGAGGTGGGGCTACCCGCATCAATGCTCTCACTCGCCTGCTGCTACATCACCATCTCCCGGGAAACACAGGTGATCTGACTGTTCGTCACCACACCCAAGACCCCCGCCTTGTGCTGTGCCTCCTCAGTCAGTGGGGTCATCCCCGGCTGCTTATCAAAGAAGAAGCTGGACTACCAGGTGCTGCAGTCCTGGATGGTGAGGGATGACCTCACCACCTGAGCTGCTGCTGGACGTAGAGTTGATGCACCTTTGATAGTAGTTGGTGGCTGCCACTAGAGACCCTCCTGCTGGCATAGCTGCCATTGTTGGGCTGCTGGTCACTGCACACTGTGCTGATGGAACCCTTGTGCGGACCCAGACGTGCTTAATGTTCGGGAGTACTCACTTCGATCAGTTGGCAACAGGGCCCATTTGAAAAGAAGTTTTGGGTAAATGTGTGTCATAAAACGGCTGTGTGCAAGCAGGAGAAGGACCCAAACTCACCAGAACGGGAACTTAACTCAAAAATGCAGCTTTAATTGCTGAACAGAAATAAAGGTGATACAAAACAATGAAAACTAAACTGGGAAAAACTAATACACGAGGAGACACAGGGAGAATCACACACAGCTATGAGGGAGGACGCGACACTAACAAAGAGAAACACAAGGCTTAAATACACTGAGGGTAAGGAGACACAGAAGGAGAGCACAGCTGGGAGTGATTAGACTGAACGAGACAAGGAAAGCAAAACTAGAAACACTGACATGGGACACAGACCTTCAGCGTAAAACAGGAAACACACTGACTGAACTCAAGACATGTAAACTTAACAGACTGGGGAGACAGAACATAGGGACCTGAAACATGGGACAGAAAGGCACAGTAGACACAACACGGAACAGAGAAGCCATCACACAAAACCTAAGAACTAAACCTAAGAACTAAACCCAAATTTCCCACGTGTGGGACTAATAAAGGTTATCTTATCTTATCTTGACAACCATAACTGAAACCTAGGGAAATGACAATAATCAAAACCGTGCAACCAAGGATTTAGAACATAAACCATAATATAAAAATACAAGAACTCAAACTGCTGGGCCACGAAGACCCAGGACCGTGACAATGTGACCCTCCAACATTCGAGCGAGTTTCAATGACGCTGTGGTATCTTTCTTTTTTCAGGCTGCACTCGACTTTATTTTGTTTGCAGTAAAGTGAGAAAGGTTAAGAAAAGCCAGTGGCAGCGCCACCTTCAGGCTGAATGGTGCAAACACACATTACAAATGTTAAAAACACTGCTGGGCATACTTCCTGGCGTTCACCTGATGTCAGCGGTGAATCCAGTGCTATTACTTACCTGTCTGGTAGTTTCGGAAGGGGGACGTTATCAATTTTTTGATGGGTTTATCTGTGGAAAATATAAAGACTCTAAAAATTTTGTTTATTCTTTCAGGGTCATATATTATGTTCCCAGATAAATCTTTAACAGCACATATAGTTCTTTTCTCTTTCTTTATTATTTAACTGGTTAGCTAAGAATTGACCGGATTTGTTAGCGTATTCAAAAGTTTGCAAGCCAAGTCTTTGTACTAAGAATTGAGGGTTTTTTTAAATTAATAATTTCATTTAATTCTAGTTTTGTTTTGCATATTTTGTTAATTATTTCCTGATCTTGCTGGGACACGTAATCTTCTTCTAAGGATTTGATGGTTTTTTTTGAGTTCCTGAATATTTTTGTTTTCTTCTTCTACCCTCTGGGTCTATAACCATGTTGAATACTGTAAAATTAACATTTTTATGCATTAAAATTGCTACTCCCCTTTGTCTAGAGTTATAGCAGGCTGAGAACACGTGTGTAGCTGTGACCTTAGTGTGCCCATAGTTATGTGTGTATGGCTAATGTTGTACGCTGCGCGTGTTGCTTACACGGGTGAGGAAATAGCTATGGCATCACCTTGAATCAACTAATTGATATTAATATTTAAACAGATGTTAACGCAAGAGGATGAGAAAGAAAAAAGGATTCTTATCTGGAGTGATGTTACAGTCCTGATCAAAAGTTTAAGACCACCTGAAAAATGACACAAAATCATATTTTGCACGTTTGGATCTTAACAAGGTTCCAAGTAGCTTCAACATGGAACAAGGAGAAATGGGAGTGAGACAAAACAATTTTCTGAGCATGCAGTTCAATGAAAACAACGCTTAGACCGAAACAGGCTGTTTTACAGCTGATCAAAAGTTTAAGACCACACCTCCAAAAAAACCTGTAAACCCCCAAAACAGAAATCAAAGTTCCAAACATGAACTCAGTGACGAGGAGCTGTTATTCTGCCTCTAAACATCATGCATTATCAGTCCTTCGTGCTGCTCAGTAACATTCAGTATTTATTATTTACTGTTACTGATGCTGATGTTGGCTGTTGCCGTGGTTTCCTGCTGTGTTGTTTTCTTTTTGCTTGTTTTTTTTCAGCAGGCCTTTTCTCTCTGTCTCTATTCTCATCTGTTTTTCTTTCCTTCTCCTTCTGTCGAGTCTCTTCACAACTTCTCTTGTCCTTGTCTTTCCCGTCCTGTGGTGCTGTCCGTTCTGATTGTAATAACTTAAAAATATAATAAATAAATAAGTAAAGATTGAATAAACTGTCATAATCTATTGGACCCGTATACCAAAAGCTGTAATGATCCATTTGGGAAAATAAAGCTTTAGCATTGCTACAGTGCTGGATACGAGAGACAAAAAAAGGAAAAAGAAAGAGCTCATTAAGTTCTCATAAAGAAAAGAAACCATTTTTATGCTACTAATAGCTAAAGTTATTTCAGTAACTACAGCCTGCTTTGCTACGCTGTCTAAGCATTTCATGGAACCTCACATTGGTTTTCCCTGCCGGCATCTCTCCATCTACTCTGACATCTTCCCCTTTTTTCCTCTGTCCAGACCCACATCACGGCACCCCCATGCTGCTGGAGGGGGTGAGGTGTCTCGGTGCCAGGAAAGATGCCCACACAAAGCACAGCAGTGATCGTAAGAAGATATGATGAAGTGATTTACTCGTGTCTGTGTGTAACTCCTGAACACACTCAGTGACTGGGTCAGGGTGCAGTAGTGGGGAGAAACATGGATCCATACATTAATAAGTAGAATTCATCTGAAGGACAAACAAACTGCCCTGAAAACGGACGAGGCTTTTCATCACAGTCACAGTCATGCTTCCACAGTTACATTTGCTTTAATGAGGCTGCCATACCAGAGAGCCATAATACCTCTGCTGCTGAGGCCAGTCAAACCAGTGTTACAGCACACACACACACACACACACACACAGAGACACACAGACACACACACACACACACACACACACACAGAGACACACAGACACACACACACACACACACACACACACAGACACACACACACACACACAGACACACGTACACAAACACACACACACACAGACACAGATACGCGCACACACACACACACACACACACACACAGACACACAGACACACACACAGACACACACACACACAGACACACACAGACACAGATACGCGCACACACACACACACACACACAGACACACACACACACACACAGACACACGCACACACACGCACACACACAGACACACACACACACAGACACACGCACACACACACGCACACACACACACAAAGACGCACACACACACACAGACACAGACACACGCACACACACGCACACACACAGACACACACAGACACAGACACACGCACACACACACACACACACAGACACACACAGACACAGACACACACACACACACACACACACAGACACACACAGACACAGACACAGACACACGCACACACACACACACACAGACACACGTACACAAACACACACACACACACACAGACACACAGGGTGGCTGTGGCTCAGGTGGTAGAGCAGATCAGCTACTGATCGGAAGGTCTGTGGTTCGATTCTTGGCTTCCCCGATCTGCATGTCAAGTATCCTTGGGCAAGATATTAACCCCAAATTGCCCTCCGATGCGTTCATCGGAGTACGAATGTGTGTGAATGCAGGTTAGTTTGCACTGTGTTTAGAAGTGCTTGTACGAGTGGGTGTGATTGGGTGAATGAGGCATGTTGTATAGAGCGCTTTGAGTACTCCGGGAGAGTAGAAAAGCGCTATATAAGAATCAGTCCATTTACCATTTACACACACACACACAGACACAGACACACAGACACACGCACACACACACAGACACACACACACACACACACGCGCACACACACAGTGTGTAACACACGCTGTCATCTCACAGCAGCAGGAAATCTGTCTCATGTTGTTCCCAAAGCTCTGTTCCCTTAAAGCCTTCTTTAGGATGCAGCACAGGGAAATGTAATGTGACTGGCGTGAGTCTCACACTTGTGTAATAGTAATGACCACAGTAACCATGTTGTAGAGCCTTGCATGAGGTGTTATGAGCTGTCACAAAAACACAAAGCCAGCTGGCCTGGTGTCACCTTCCCTGTATCTTCTTTGAAGTTGAGCACCTGGAGGTAGAAAACCTGAAATTAGAGTGAAATTCCAAAATAGACTCACAGGGTTTATGAATGATAAGACAGACATTTTACCTTTACTGGTGACGGTGAGGTTGGACTCACCTGTTCCACACCGTTTACACTTTTACACCACATGTAGTTGCACAGCAGCTTAATTAACCGACTCACCTGTATACTCTTCTTGTATCATGACAGACTCTGAAGTTATCCATGTAACCATACAGCTGTGTGTACTGTAGACCTTTTAAATCCCCAACATTACTGGCACCAAGCCTGATTCTGACATGGAGAATACACATGTGTAATAGAAGTAGAGGCTCACTGCCTTTTCCTTTGTGCTGACCTGTTTTTCTAATTGCTATAAACATGTGTCTTATGTAACCTTTTCCTGTGGCACTGTTTTGTTTTGATATGTTAAAAAGTTCACGTGTGTGAAGCGATCCTGACCCCCAGTTTCAGTGTTTTTCTTTGTGCTTTTTGTGGTTCCGATGTCGGGTCAGTCAGCTTTCCTGCTGCGTTCCTGAAAAAGGGGAGACTGTGATTGCTGAGTGCCAGCAGCTGCACTGCAGCAGAGCCACAGACCACGCCCCTGCCACGCTGTGAAATGTACTTTTTTCCCCAGTGGGCAGCGTGGGCACCCAAATTCCTGAACGCAGTAACTTGACAACAAGGCAGCATAGAATTGTTAGAATGACTCCGCAGGTGCATCTACTAAACATACTGAACAAGTTTGAATCTCAAATCTCAAGTTTGACGTTTTCTTCTCTGAACTCAAACGATCACAGAAAGAAATGAACAGTCTCTTCATTTTCATGGTAGTTTTATTTTAATGAAGAGTATCAACCAAAAATCCTTACATAAATGTTATAAATTGATTTGCATGTCATTGAGTGAAATAGTTTGATCCTTTGTAACCAAGCCACTAAATGAATGTTGTGCATACCGGCGGTTAAATGGGTGAATGATGCTTGTAGTACTCAGCACGTGCTGTATAAAAAAGGCCATTTACCATTTCATGGATTTAAGGGTCTCTGCTGAAGAAGCCACGTTTTTTAAATTTTCCAGGTTTTTAGTTCAGATGAAACCAAAGTCAAACTTTTTGGTATCAACTAAACCCGCCATGTTTGAAGGAAAATACTGATCTCAACCCCAAAGAACATCAACCCCACAAACACGGAGGTGGAAACTTTATTCTTTGGGCTGTTTTTCTGCTAAAGCTGCAGAACAACTTCACCAGGACATTAAACCATCACATCTTGGACAGGAGCCTCCTTCCATCAGCCAGAACACAGTTTGTGTTTGTGGGTGGATACAGTGACACAAAACATACCACCAAGGCCACAATCAAGTGGTTACAGAAGAAGCGCATTAATGTCTTCAGGCCTCAGTTTTCATACAGAACATTTGTGGAGTGAACTGGAGCTTCTAGTTTCCAGGTGGCAGCCAAGAAACCTGAAAGATTAAGAGAGTTTCTTTAAAGAGGAGAGTGATCTGTGCAAACCTGGGGACCAGCTACAGGTGTCTAACTGCTGCTGTGTCAACAAGGTTTCTCCAGATATGCACTAAGACATATTTTGCTCAAATACTTATTTCACGCAGTGACAAGCACATCTATTTATAACTTTGATGTGATCTGTTTGTTTTGTTTATGGAATTTGGGTGATATCTGTCTCTCCATTTAATCATACTGTAAACTGAAATGCTGTGCTAAATGCTGGAGCAATGATTTATTAATTTAGGCTAACACTTTCTATTCCAGCTCAGTAATGATATGCTAATAATTGTGTAATAAGGTAGAAACAAGCTAATCATATGGAAATGTGAGTTATTACCACTCACAGAGTAACATTTAAATAACAGCCAAGTAATAAGCCCGTATGAACAGTGAATGTAGCTGCGTAACATTACACTGAAATTCTTATAACTGAGTTCTAACAGACCAGATACTGAGTGTAATAATGTGGAAATACATGTGGCTGTGACACCAAGTGATGATAATATTATAGCAATATATTGGTTATATATTATAATTAAGTTCAATTCAATTCAGTTTTATTTTTATAGCACCAAATCACAACAACAGTGATGTCAAGGAGCTAATATTGTAAGGTAGACTCTACAAGTGAGAGAGGGCAACGTTCAATGCATCATGGGAATCACCCAGCAGCCTACACCTATTGCAGCATAACTAAGGGAGGATTCAGGGTCACCTGGTCCAGCCCTAACTATATGCTTTAGCAAAAAGGAAAGTTTGAAGCCTAATCTTAAAAGTAGAGATAGTGTCTGTCTCCTGAATCCAAACTGGAAGCTGGTTCCACAGAAGAGGGGCCTGAAAACTGAAGGCTCTGCCTCCCATTCTACTTTTAAATACTCTAGGAACAACAAGTAAGCCTGCAGTGTGAGAGCCAAGTGCTCTAATAGGGTGATATGGTACTACAAGGTCATTAAGATAAGATGGGGCCTGATTATTTAAGACCTTGTATGTGAGGAGCAGAATTTTGAATTCTGGATTTAACAGGAAGCCAATGAAGGGAAGCCAAAACAGGAGAAATCTGCTCTCTCTTTCTAGTCCCTGTCAGGACTCTTGCTGCAGCATTTTGGATTAACTGAAGGCTTTTCAGGGAGTTTTTAGGACTTCCTGATAATAATGAATTACAGTAGTCCAGCCTGGAAGTAATAAATGCATGAACTAGTTTTTCAGCATCACTCTGAGACAGGATATTTCTAACTTTAGAGATGTTGCACAAATGGAAGAAAGCAGTCTTACATATTTGTAACCTGTTAGCAAAAAAAAAGGAAATATCTGTGCTGTGGACTTTTTTGTTTATTGACTTGTGGTGGTAACCTCATCAGAGTTCAAGAAGTGTGATGATTACTTGGAAATATGTGTGGTAAAGTATGTGTAATAACTTTGAATCAGGTCTGCAAAATACAAAATTACTATTACTACATTTCATAGTAATATTGGATAGTATTGGAAGCAGACGATGAGTAGGAATAGAAAGTTCTGCTGATGTGAATATACTGATAATGGTAGATCATGAGCTCCAGACATTTTAGCACATACAGCTGAGAAACAGACTGAACAGGTCGGTCTTCTTAACGTCGTAAATATGATGATACTCGTGGCACACATACATGTGTGATCTGTATAAACATGTTGGTTTTGAATGTGTGGCCTCTGGTGTGCACACTATGGTGCTCTGTGGTGTCACTAACATGATGTCTTTCTTTGCATTGGTGACCTGATCATGTGTCTGTTTATGTGAATAAAGCACTGCTCACATGCCATTAAAATGACATTTCAATGATTTCTTTATCACTATTATTGTTGCCAGTCTGTTGTAGTGGGTGTAGTTCTGAAAACAAACATGAAATTCATGTAAATGTTGGTAAGAATCATAGCAGGACATTTACATGCAGCAGGGAATTATGAGTGAATCACAGTAAAGGAATTTAAGAAGAAAGAATTGAACTACGGCCCTCATCCACATCGTGTAACGCTGCAAATTCTGTCCAAACATTATTACTGATAGAAATGACTAAAAAAAGGTTCATAATGTCCCAGAACTAAAATCCTCTGCCTATAAACTCAAATAACCAATCAGGAGTGGCCTTTTACAAAACCACAGTCTTGATCTTCCAGATGTATCAGTATCACATCACAAATGTTGCCATTTCTTATCATTACAGCATTTTCTCAGAAGCGTCTTGTTCATCCATCTAAACGCTCATTAGTACATTTTAAAGCTCCACTTTACCTGTACTGTTATTATAAAATGAAATGATTTCTCTAATGCACTTTCTTGAATTATTGATCATATTGCTCCTGTCAGAACAGAACGTGGTCCACCTAAATCATCCTGGAGAAATGATGAACATCTGGGAAGAAGAATCTGCTGGAGAGCTGAGAGAGAATACAAGAAGGAGCAATGAATTCATTTTGAAATCTATGAAAATGCAGTTTACTGCTTCACTAAGCTAAATGCTTTTTTATTTTCATTCATCAATAAACTATTTAAACATTGTAATTATTCTATCAACTAATTTCAGTGAGTGGTTATAAACAAAGTTTATAATATTAGAGGGAATATTTAGTCATTTCTCTGCCATACATACAAATGACTGCCACAAGCACCACGTCCACATTTTCACCTGTAAAACCTAAAAATCAAGAAGAATTTCATCAGCAGCTCCCTGCAGGCTGCTATCGCCCTCTAAACTCTGCTCTAATCACATCACTACTCAGATCCAGTGGTAATACATTACAGACCTATATCTAATCTTTAATTAGATATAAAAAACAGCAACTGAATGAACCCAATATAATCACAGGACAGAAAGGTCTTACTGAAGTGACCTGAAGAGTGAGAAACTCTTGGTTCTGCTTGATCTCACTGCCAGGGACAGACTGGGACTAAAAAGCAGCCCTGGACTTTGACTGGGCCCGGCCCAAAGTAATCGGTGTGCGGAAACTTGGCAACAATAATGCTTGGCATGAGCAATTAAATTACAAGGCTTTAATTGCGGCTTATGCTATCAAACCATAAAAATTATAGCAACAGTGCTGATGTTGACTAGATGTTGTATTAAAAATATATTATTCTAGATTAACTTGAATTTTCTGAGGATGAAATGCAATAAAAACCTCTTGGCTGTGACTGTCTGACTTGGGTTGCTTAAAAAAATGTAAAGTTGAGCTGCAGTGTGTGTCTTTCCCTGCTCTCGGTCTAAGCTCAACCTAAAAGAAAATGATGGAATGGATTTAAAAAAAGGTTTTCTTCCAAGATAGCATGCTATATAATCTATTCCATGCTGTCTTAAAATGAATTTATTACTTGATTACAGTAATTACTCTTACTGCACAAATAATACCACATCTAAATGAAAATGAACCATTACAAATGTAACTTCTGTATTTAAAATCTTCAAAGTTTGTAAGCATTAACTGTAACACTACCAACCTTTTTACGTAAAAGCACAACATATTTCTTAATATTAGCTACTGCATGTGGCCTTTTACAGCTAAAATGTTGAAGTTTCGCTGTTGTAATTACTGTAATCATAAAGAAAGTTGCAACCTAAACATTACTGCTTCTTTCGCAAGCCAGCCTGAAGAAGGTTCATCTGGAACCGAAGCGTCGTGACTTTGGTTTGTATTGTATGTATGTGTTTTATGATTTATTGAGTTTGAGCATAAATAAAGCGCTCAGTAATCATAAGTCAGTAGTACGAGTAATCCGTTAGCACAGAACCGCTTAGCATCATCAGCACGGTCAAGAGTGACCACACGATACAGCTAAAGCCATTAGTGGACACACAACCATGCCCACGTTTGCTACGGATGAACAGTGGACCGTGGTTCGACGGCGCAGGGACCGGAGAGGAGATCGCGGCTGGACGGCCGGGACGAGCGGACGCAGATCGCCCCGACGCAACAGCTTTCCATCCCGGGACAGGCGGAGAACCTACGCGTCGGTCGTGAGAGGAGGACACCGCAACGGTGAGGCAGATCTCTTCCACGCACCACAGCGGAGCCGGAGGAGAGAGCAGCCGGCGGCAGACCGCTATGCAGCCCGACAGAGAAGTCGGACCGGACGGGACCGACGATTTGAACGGAGAGCAGCTCAAGACAATTGGCACGTAAGACCCACCCGAATTGATCGAGCTGGACCTCCTGTTAACAAAATACCATCAGATGATCCAGACTTTTCTGCTAAGGTCCGCATTTTTCACAGACTGATTAAAGCAGTGCATCACCTGAAAAATGTGGCAAGAGACATCTATCCTCCTTCTCTAAATAAGATAGCCCACAATCTAATGACTGTCATTACACCAGCCATCCCCGACAGAAAGACCACAGACTGTGATTGAGGGGAACGCTAGAAACTGGGCTCACACCAAGGGCGTAGATTTGGCAGGGACGGAAGGGACATGTCCCCACCAATATCCAGCGATTATTGAATTGTCCCCACCAATAATTTGATCTCTTCGAGTAAAGAAAATCAAACCCGATAGAAAGAAAAAAACGATCTTTCTAGCTCTCATTCACCCAGCGGTGCACAAAGAGTTAAATTACGTTCTCTACTGGAGTCCTACGTCATGTGACAAATATGGCCAATGTGATTGGCTGTGCCTTTCAGGGAACTCTCTGTTTAGTTTTAGCAGCGGCAAGCCTGCGCTGCGAGGAGGAGAGGAGGATGGCAGCGAAAAGGAAGAACCTGGATATAAGAAAGTATTTTTAAAGAAACCTGTAAGTCACTTATAGTCAAGTTAACTCATAAAATCCGTCCGTCATAATAACGTTACAGGCTATGCTAGGCCATACATGCCAACACCTGATTTTTCCGGGAGAATCCCGAATTTCACTGCTCCTCCCAAAATCTCCCGTCCGAGGACCCGGCCCACTTAGATCGCGAAGGCAAGGTCCTCAGGTGGATACAGCCTCTGAATTCGGATACCCCCGGCCTGTCTCCGGCCGGACAATATTAACGGTGACATTTAACTTATTTTATCCGATAAATAAACACTGTAAGATTCAAGTTTTTTTGTATATATATGTATATATGTATACCACTCCCTCCACCAACAGCCCTTTTGAATGTCTCCCTAATTCTGAGGCCTCAACGTTGGCAAGTAGGTGCTGGGCTTTGGCCCACATCAGTCTAAAGTTGTATGTAACCACGAATAACGTGTTGCCATGTCCACCAGGAGAGACTGGACAGTATAGATGTAAAACCAATATGCCAGCAGTTTATCTCTGTTAACGAGAGGAGCAGGCATGTGTTTGGCTCCTTCACATAGTGGACATTGAGTTGTTGTGTGGGACACCAGTAGTTCATGTCTGTTGCTGTAACAGTAGTTCATGTTTAGAATAAAAATCCCAGCTCGCTGACTTGATCGGGGCAATAGAGCCTAAAATGTTGCATCATTTTGCTGAGAGATCTTGAGTAGTTTTATGGACAAAACCCACCAGGTCACTGAGTGTTCCCTTAGTGCTAATGTATCAGAGATGTTGGTGTACTATAACTGAAGTCATGTTGTTAAGTCCTTAAAGTCATATTCTTTTATTGTCATGACTGTATTTGAAGCTATTTTTATGTTTGTATGATACCTGATTTATATGGAATATGGCTGAAGTAAACTAAAGTCTAAAATACTTAGTCAGTCATTTGTTTATTAGTAATTTAACATTATATAATTCACATATAAAACTATGAATTGTGATTTTAAATGGTTTAAAAGCATGTAGAATAGCATATGTAGGCAAGTATATTTCTCCTTTTTTATCAAGAAGCAAAGACAAAAAGGGGGAAAAAAAGAAACAGGGCAGGGCTCAGTGGTTGAATCATCCGTCCCCACCAACGCCAAAACCAAATCTACGCCCTTGGCTCACACAACCATTTTGATCCTTCGTGATCACTATACTGTAGGGGTGGGCGATATAAACGATATACGATAGAAACGATATAGATTTGGCCAACGATAGAGATTTTGACTATATCGCTCTATCGCGATAGCGCATGTTGATGATGTCATCAAGCTGCGCCTGTTTTGGTAGAAAGTATCACAGCGGCTACAACCATTATCATCAGTAAATTATGTTCTCCTGACTGAAGTTTGGCCCGTGTATAGCATCCTGCTATGCGATTGCATTTGTCCCTGACCACCAGAATCCCTCACGTTAACTTTTATTGAGTGGAAAAAAAGTTGTCGTTCATCCACCAGCTTCACTGTGCTAATGTTATGCTAACATAGCTGTGTCGCTAGCAATCACGTAGCACAACATTATATACCAGGTAGTCCAACTTCGGTAACCCTGCAAATGCCACTGCTGTTTAGTGTTTCTGTCTTCATTTATGTTGTAAGTGGTAGCAGAGCTGTACGTTTTAATTAGTTTCAAAAATCTCTGTCAGAACATGGTATGAAATGTTTAGGTGTAAACTAGCGAGCTAACTTCCTGTTAACTTCTAACTCCGTTAAATTTAATAAATTCTGTTTTCATGGATGCATGGATGTTAAACTTAATTGTTACACCCGATAAAGCAGCAACGCTGATGATTTAATTAAAGATGAAAGAATTTAGACTGTTTTTAACTCTCAGTGTTCGTTTGACTTTTGGACCTGAAGGGGACGGAGTTTTGGACCCAGATTACTCCTCACTACGGCAGCCGTAATGCTCTGACAATCCATCAAGCAGTCCATCAGCAGGCTTACCAAAGTTGTACTAAAACATTTTTTAACAGATTTCTACACGCCAAAATCGGTTCAAGGTCAGTGAGCACAACCAGAATTCATACATAAGGCACACTCTCGATTTTTGAGAAAATTAAAGCATTTTAAGTGTGCCTTATAGTTTGGAAAATACGTTATACAGAAGAAAAGAATATATCGTGATATATATCGTTATCGCACATGCTTCAAATTATATCGTGATATGAATTTTAGGCCATATCGCCCAGCCCTACTATACTGAGAGCATAGAGAAGGAAATAAAAGCTCTTTCTGAGTTCCCTAAACAGGACTGGGGAGGCCCGTTCCAGTACTTGGACCACTTTTTGAATCCCTTGTCCATAAGACATGCAAGCTATATAAAGGACACGTATGACTTTGTGGAGAAGGTCAAACAAATAGAGGTGCCTGTTGACTCTTTTCTATTCTCCCTTGATATCGATAGCCTATATACAAACACAGACATCAGAGAGGGAATCAACTCCATAAGGAGAATTTTCCAAAAATATCCAGATAAAAGAAGACCAGATAAGGAATTATTACAACTATTGGAAATACATCTTATGAGGAATGATTTTGAGTTTAACGGGGATTTCTATTTGCAGACAAAGGGAACTGCCATGGGGAAAAAGTTTGCCCCGGTGTATGCCAATATTTTTATGGCAGAGTGGGAAACCTCTGCTTTAAATAAGTGTGTGAAAAAACCACTGCACTACTACCGATTCCTAGATGACATCTGGGGAATCTGGCAACATTCTGAGCGAGATTTTGAGATGTTTTTGAAAACTTTAAATAACCACAATGCCTCTATCAAGCTAAAATCAACCATCAGTAAGACCTCCATTGATTTTCTTGATACGACCACATTGAAGGGCCCAAATTTCCTAAATGAACACAAATTGGACATAAAAGTTTTTTTCAAACCTACAGACACACATGCCCTGCTGTTTAAAACAAGCTTTCATCCTAAACATACATTTGCAGGAATAATCAAATCCCAAATATTGAGATTCCACAGAATCTGAACACAACGGACTGATTTTGAAGCTGCTGTTAAAATCTTGTTTTCTGCTCTCTCCACTAGGGGGTACTGTCTGTCTTTTTTAAGGAGATGCTTCAATTCCTTCCTACATACCAAACAGATTGATGTTTCCCCTCTGCTCCCAGTGGTCATCACGTATGCTCCTTGCACCTGTAAAATGGTCAGAGTTATTAGGAACAACTTCCAGAAACTGGCTCAGAATGTACAGGCACTTCAGAATCACAAGGTAATTGCAGCCTTCAGGAGACATAAACACTTGGGTGACCTCCTCATTAGGGCCGAAGTCTGGCCTCTCTCTGGGCCTAGGTGCAGAGACCAGGGGCAATTTTTCCAGCATCGCAAATTGGTGCGCAGTCACTCCAATGGTAAGGTTTTTCTGTCTTTGTGCAAAGGGACCCCGAGGTCCAAGAACTGCATATACTTAATTACGTGTAAGAGGTGTGGAATTCAGTATGTGGGAGAAACAGGAAACACGCTTTTGACTAGATTCACCCAGTACAGGTACAATATTATACAAAAAAAGAACACTCACACTTACCTGGTAAAGCACTTTTTACTCCATGGCTGGGAATCTGTCACAGCGACGGCAATCCAGGTGAATTCGAGGTGGACAGCACAGCAGAGGAGGAGAGCTGAGAACATTTGGATGGCCAAATTACATACAGTTTATCCAAAAGGCCTCAACGAAAAGGGATTTAGAAGAACTTAATCCCAGAGATTGTATATAATTCTTGTTTTATTGTTCTCAGTTTGCTATTACTGTCCCGGATACTGTACATGTCAGCTCCTTGTGAAAACTAACTGGGGAGCATCCCACCCTGGAAACTGGCCCTAAACCTAACCTCAGTGGGCCCTATGCAAAGATCAATTTCGGCCCTAAACCTAACCACTCTAATACCTAATTGGACATGAGGACTGAGTAGCCCCCCATCCCTGAAATGAGCCCTAAACCTAATCTCAGTAGACCCTGTGCAAGGTGGGATTTGCACCCTAATCCTAACCTTTCCCTGCTCCTCTTTACCCCTCCTCCCCTCATCTTTTTAACCCCATCCACGGGATCCCATTTTAAACTTCCTCTGGGTCATGCTGGGGGAATCCTGGACACCTGAGATGGGAACGGGTACGGTCTGTGCATTGGAGCCCGGCCCCCTTTGGGGTCCGAGCTCCCAAATTTGATTTCCCCTAACCCCCTAACCCCTACCATACGCACGAGGAGTGTGTTTGGCAAATTGTTTCTTCCCAGTGTACCAGGGGCATGTTTGAATTAACTTCCCGGAGTACCAGGGGCACGAGGATTTTGCCAGTGTTTTTCTGCTTTGTTAGTGGGAGGGGGCTTAAGTGTGGGTTCCCGAGGCCTGCTGGAGGGCAAGGGCCATGCTGGAGAGAGAAGAAGCAGTCAGCAGCAAATTTACATTTGCATAATGACTGAAACCAGCCCACTGAAGGAACAATGGGCTGGGAGGTCAGTTCCTTAATCTTAATTATGCAAATGCTCATGACCATTGATCAACAACCACTGACCAAAACCCACTGATCAAAGACCACTGATCAATGGCCATGAGTGAAGTGAGCCAGTGAAGACAAGCAAATATGGGTGAAATATGCTGTCTCTTTATAGTCCATGTCATGACTCTCTCAGCAGCACTTTTGATCTATTAATATTAAACAATTATTGATGCAGCAGACTGAGATGAAACCTGGCACAGAGGTACAGTAGGTGTCCCAGAGGAAGAATGTGTTGAAAGTTGGACCTCAACTATTCAAGAATGATTTGTAATGAATTTTTGAAAATGACATAATTATAGTTAATTAACTGTATTGCATTGAATACAAGTTTCCTGTAATTTCAGAGGAATATTACAGTGAATCTGGATGAAACTTGGCCCAGAGGTACAGTAGGTGTCCCAGAGGAGGAATCTGTTGAAAGTTTGACATCAACTATTCAGGCTGATTTTTAATGAATTTTTGAAAATGACGTAATTGTAGTTCATTGACTGTATTGGATTGAATACAAGTTTAGAGCCCAGTTGTAAGTAAGCTATTAAGACTCGACTGTACACTGTGTTCGTGTTTTCCTCTGAAACAATAAGTTCGGTTGGAGCAGCCTTTCAACGCCTCTCTCTGTCTCTGCTAGCAAAGTTGACCCAGACAACAAAGTAAAGCTAGTTTTCAGCTACGAGCCCGACACGAACCCGACGTATTAGCCAGAGGTCCCTTTACTACGGTTCGGAGCTGCGGACCTGTTTTATATACGCACGGAATAGTTTTCTACACGAGATCGCTGCAAAAAGTGCAGCCTTACCTAATGTCCACCTACTGTTACTCATTTATATTAAGATTTAAACATCTAGTTGGTATTCATATGGCGAGTAACCTTCAGTAATAGTAATAAATCACACAGCAATAGCACATCCATGTAGTTGTAAAGTATTCAGAATACATTTTTAAAGGTAACCTTCCCAACACTGTCAACAGGTTAGCACCTCATACCGCAGTGCAGAGAAAGCAGTCTCATGAGCGCTGGGAAGGACAAGCCCAGAGCCCAAAACAGACAGTGCAGGAGTGACAAGGTTAGTAATTGTATGGTGAAAATTATACTTTTAGTTATCTTGATTGGCAAAAAAAAAGTAAATAAAAAATCTGCTTCTCACATATAGGGCATTTCCAACATTTTTTTTCAAAACTTCTTCCCTTAATTTCATTACAGCTGTGCTGTGCCAGATGTTCTGTTGACCCACAGTGAGAGGCATCATTTCAGAAACACCAGGAAGACTGAAACTCATCGCCGGGATCAAGCAGGGCTCGTGATCTTCACCAGCAGCTCCCTCACAAGAAGGATAAACCCAGCATTTCATGAACACTGATGGAGACCTTTGCTTTGAGTAATGTTAGAAGTACTCAGATAATCCTCAGAGGGTCTGGACTTTTACATAATATAATATCTTTAAGTCCTGTAGAAAGTTAAATATATGTTGTGCTCTCTGGTTACTCTGGTATGAATGACTCTGAATTACTTTATGATAAATAACACACTATTGACAAAAAACAGTGAAAGAATTCCAGATCACAAGTTTTTAGTTCAAAAACAAGTAACAACATTTGACTTAAATCAGGTTTTATTTAATTGTGTCAGAGAAAACATCACGTGCTCTTCATGTAGCTGAGTACATTCAGTGTTTATAACAGAAGCTGTGCAGGTCTGAGATCAGCAGTTTTCTGAAAGATCAAACTGAGGTCCTGTTAATGCTGATGTATAGTGACACAGTTACAGGGGTGATTCATCCTTTTGACTTTTTGTCTTTTAATTTATCAATAAAACAGCTGCAGATTTCACTACAGCACATGTGGCACTTTAACCTTTGTACTGTTTTCATCACTTAATTTTGGAGTTACTCCAAAGAGTGAAGATATAGGATGATCTGTCTGCTGTCACTGGGTGGTGCTGAGGTCAGAATCTGAGGGCAGCTCCTGTAATCACAAACAGAACAGAACCATCACAAACTGAAATATAAAGTTTCTCTCAAATTTGAAGTAAAGCTGATCCTTCTATGTCCTCACACACTCGGGATCTGAAGTTGTTCAGTCCTACAGTTCTGCTGACAGCTGACATATGAGCTGTTTATTTTTTTTTTAAGGCCTTATTTTTTTTTAAGGCCTTATATACTAACACATTTTCTAATATCATGTTTACCTTTGAGTTGTTGATGCTTTATAAATGGACATCTGCAAAGATGAGATGATGGAGCAGGTTTCAGTCCTGGTTCAGTCTGCTGCTGCATCCTGGTCACAACATACAGAGGTGTTATCAGCAGTGAACAAGAAATATTAATGCTTCAAATTATTTGTCTTAAAGGATGCAAGCCGTACAGAGTACTGCACATGTGACTTTGTGAACATAACGCATTAACAATAATTCGGACTGTTTTTTAACCTGAATATTTGCAACAAACTCAGTAAAAAAAATATACAGTCCGTGCTAAAAAAAAAAAAACAATCAGAGGAAAAATTAAACATTTTAACTTAAGCTGCCAAGCGGAAGTAGTTGGTTTCAGTACATAAATATCGGGCTTTGCAATTTAATCCGTAGTTATTGACTAATGAGGGGTTACTGAAGTGCCAGCTTTTTAAAAGTTGGTGTTAATGTCCTTCCACATGTGGCAAGCGACAGAAAACACGCTGCTGTTTGCACATATTTTAGCTCTGCACAGGAGCAGAAGCAGAGTCCAGCCTGTTGCTCTTACAGTGTAATAATGGATTGCATTTATATAGCGCTTTTCAAGGCACCCAAAGCGCTTTACAATTCCACTATTCATTCACTCAAGTTGTAGCCTTGTAGTTGTAGCCACAGCTGCCCTGTGGCAGACTGACAGAAGCGAGGCTGCCGTATCGCGGCCCCTCTGGCCAACACCAGTAGGCGGTAGGGTAAAGTGTCTTGCCCAAGGACGCAACGACCAGGACAGAGAGCCCGGGGATCGGGATACATGAGTATTATACAGTATAATACTCATATAAAAGTACAGTGACCGTGGTTAGTCACTGAGCAGCCCGGTGCGTTGCTCTTGATTTCTTTATTCAGGGTAAATTCATTCACCTGCACGGGTTAGCTAAACGAACTTTACAAAACAAGTTTGCCCTACAGCCGAGTGCTCATCTTAGCTAGCTAGCTAGGTAGCTAGTAATTTAGGTCCTTAGCTAGCTACCTAGCTAGCTAAGGACCTAAATTACGGATTAGTTTAGAAACACATTTAATTTACCGAAAATATTGCGTTGGGGCCTCAGGTTCTCCTGTCCGGTAGTCCAATTTACTGAAGAACACCTCAGGCTGTCACTTTGAAATAGTCGGTAATGTAAACGCTAGAGCTCTCAGCATCTGCCATTCCCGAACAGACACATGCAAGCTTGTCCGTGACCGCAGCCGCGTCGTCCGTGTTTTCTCCAGTCATTGGTCAGCATTATAATGTCTGCAAATACATGTGGGTCGGAATCCCCCATACCCAGCGCGCCGCCGGACGCTAAAACAGTGCCAGCAGAGTGAAACCTAAAAATGGATTGAAACCGAAAAAAAAAAAAACTGGGTTGAAACTGAAAAAAAATTATAAGCGAAAACAAAAAAATTATAGTTTCAATTAACTGTTTTTCACTATCAATTTTTTTTCAGTTTCAATACAAGATTTTTCAGTATATTTATTTCAGTTACAATATTTTTTTTCGGTTTCATTTCAAGCTGGCATCGTTCTGATCCCAAACGGACACGCCTGTGCATCAAAGCTCCCGATCGGCAGAGGCCGGACAGAGAAGGGCGCCGAAGACGCATGTGGGACTGCGGACCACTAAACCCGGCGAGAAACGGGAAAAAGTAGGGACCTTATTATTTATAAAGTTTTTATTGTCTGTGGGTGTTCTGGCAGTGTTAGCATAACCGCTCTCGCTGATATTTAATAATATCGCGGATATTTTTCACCTGTTAGGTAAGCTAACTTTTTTCGTTACTGTCAGTCTGTTAGCCAAAAACAGATTTAACCTGTTTGAAGACGCAAATTTCGCCTCTTAACTTTATTGTCCGTTGTTCTTTCTACACATGTTGCTTGTTTAGATTTTCTCCTAATAAACCGCTGGTCACATGGATAAGTTTATGCATATAACAAAGTAATGTCACTGTAATATTTCCGTCAGTCAGTGACGGAAAGCAGCGGTGAAAGCCCAGAGGCCTCTAGCTGAATTTGATCTCACATTTTGCTGCTGGATAAGATTATTACGCCTTAATACTCTGAACAGTCCCCAAACCTGAGTAGGCCTGTATCTCACTGCTGTTAATGAAGACCAAAGGTCTTTCGCTCGCTAAATGTTGACTTCAAATTAGAGTCTGAGTTGCTGTTAATTTTTATCTTCTGTTTTTAAACTGACATTTCGCCGTCAGTTTTAGTGTTATGAACAAAAAATGCATGTGCTGCTTCAGCAACAGTGAGTTAGAAGCTCTTCCCCTACTGGGATCACTGTCAATGCATGTTGCGCTGAAGTCTAGCAGAACAAGCACAGAAATGAGTCCACTGTCAGAGGCCATAAGAAGATCATTTGTAACTTTAAATAAAGCTGTTTCTTTGCTGTGATGGGCTCTGAAACCTGACTGAAACTCATTTGAAGAGTCTCTGCTACAAACCTAGTAGGCAGAAAGCCGACTGACCTGGAGCAGCATCTAGCTGTGTTTGAGGTCAAGCAGAATAATTTCACGATGTCATCGTACATTCAGTACCAGTGCCTAAGTTGAATTATGAACACACTTCTTACCAAATGCAGCGATGTGATTGACGCGATCCATTAAAAAAAACACGCACACACACCTCTCTCATATATAGGGTATGACTCGATTAAAAAAATGATGCTTTCTAATTAATCTCAATTAATCGCATTTAATCACACAAGAAAATTTATGTTAAAGGGTTTTAGTGAGCAACAGAATAAATAAATAAATATGAATATTGTAAACTCAAGCTCTTTTAATTTATGGGGGAGGAAAAAAAAAGAAAAGAAATCAGATATACAAAAGGTTATTTGAACAGCTTCACCTTTAAACTCTGAGTAACCTTGTCATGTACAGTGTGCGGGAGGCAGGCCAAAGTGCATTCAAAACAACTTTTATTGCTGGAAAGGAAAAAAAGAGAACTAACTAAACTGGAAATATAAACTAAGCATAAACAGGTTGACAAGCAGAACACACAGCATGGTAAGGTGGAGATGGCGACACAGACCAAGGAAAACAGTGTTTAAATACACAGGAATAATAAGGGAATAGGAGACAGGAGGGAACCACAGCTGGGACAAATCAGGGCTAATGAGACTAGGAAAGCAAAAGTAGAAATACTGACATGAGACACAGACATTCAAAATAAAACAACAGGAATTTCTATTCCTGTTATCAGGGAGTCTTGTCTAATCATTTACGCTAGTGGCTCAATTTACAAGGCAAATTAAGTTGGACTTAGACAGCAAAGTTCCTCTCTCTTGTTGGAATCTCTTTGTCAATGAGCCATTAACTTTTATTCTTGCAGTCGGTTTGTCATAGAGAGATTTGATACATTGAATTGATTTTGTATTGAACCCAAACTTTGCCATGCTTAGGTACAAGAAGTCCCAGCTGACTCGATCAAAGGGTTTCTAATATTATCTTGTGCCTGTCTGTTTTTGACAAAACCTGCTTGGTCCTCATCTATCAGGTCTGGTATAAACGACTGGAGCCTATTTGATAAGATTGTATCGTAGATTTTATAATCAACATTTAACACTGATATAGGCCTGTAATTTTGGCAGTATTCTATATGTTTTTGTGGTTTTGGTAGTACCGTGATAATTGCCTCCCTCCAAGAGGGGGGAATCACATGTTTAGTGTGAATCCAATTAAAAGTCAGGTGGAGTAAGGGTATCAGTTCTTTTTCAAATTTCTTATACCATTCAGCAGGAAACCCATCACTGCCTGGCGCCTTGTTTGTTCTTAACTTTGCAATCGCTTTCTGAATTTCCTCTACTGTTATCCGTGCTGTCATGTGATAATTTTGTATTGTTCCAACAGAGGGTACATCTAAGGAGTCTAAAAACGTTTAAATATCATTTAAGTCATTATTAGTAAGTGCATTTTGGGTATACAGGTCCTTATAATAATCTGTAAAAATACTTTCTATCTCTTCTAGGTTATGTGTCATTTGTTCTGTCTTGGGATTGTGCAGTTTACTGACTGTTGTTTCTGCCTGTTGTTTTCGTAAACGTCTTGGCAATAGCCGTGCGGCTTTAGGGACTGATTGATAGTAGCTCTGTTTTACATACCTTGCCTTTATTTCTGTTTCATATTAGAGTAGATTATTAATTTTCTTATTAATATCTTTCATTTGTTGTTGTATTTTGACATCTACCTTGCGTTTGTGTTTATTCTCCAATTGTGACAATTCAGCTACATATTTGTTATATTGCTTCATCCTTTCTCTTTTAAGGTTGCTTGATATTGCAATTAGTTTCCCACGTATAACTGCCTTCAAAGAATCCCATAGAATAACTGGATCGATTTCACCGTTGTCATTTTCTTCTACATATGTTTTGACATCTTTTTGTATTTGTTCTACCACAGATTTATTGTTAAATAGTCACACATTCAGTCTCCATATTGTGTTTTTTGGTCTAACTTCGAAATGAATTTTTAAATAGATAGCACTATGATCTGATACATCTGCCACTCCAATCCAACAATCTCGTATTATATCTCTATTAGGGGTGGGCGATATAAACGATATACGATAGAAACGATATAAATCTGGCCAACGATAGAGATTTTGACTATACCGCTCTACCACGATAGCGCATGTTGATGATGTCATCAAGCTGCGCCTGTTTTGGTCGAAAGCATCGCAGCGGCTACAACCATTATCATCTGCAAATTATGCTGGGGGACAGTCATAGCAAAGAGATGAAGCACTTTTGAAATACGGGGAAAGACAAAAACTGCGCTAACTGCGCTTCCGTAACATTGATTCATTAATGTTGAATTCTCTCGCAGCTGTTCTATTCCCACATTGTTGCAGTATATTAATAACTAACCTCGTATTGTGGATGAATAATCTCAGTTGTTCTCCTGACTGAAGTTTGGCCCGTGTATAGCATCCTGCTATGCGATTGCATTTGTCCCTGACCACCAGAATCCCTCACGTTAACTTTTATTGAGTGGAAAAAAAGTTGGCGTTCATCCTCCAGCTTCACTGTGCTAATGTTATGCTAACATAGCTGTGTCGCTAGCAATCACGTAGCACAACATTATATACCAGGTAGTCCAACTTCAGTAACCCTGCAAACGCCACTGCTGTTTAGTTTTCTGTCTTCATTTATGTCGGAAGTGGTAGCAGAGCTGTACGTTTTAATTAGTTTGGTAATTAAACATGGTATGTCATGTTTAGGTGGAAACTAGCGAGCTAACTTCCTGTTAACTTCTAATTCTGTTAAATTTAATAAATTCTGTTTTCATGGATGCATGGATGTTAAACTTAATTGTTACACCTGGTAAAGCAGCAACGCTGATGATTTAATTAAAGATGAAAGAATTTAGACTGTTTTTAACTCTCAGTGTTCGTTTGACTTTGGGACCTGAAGCGGACGGAGTTTTGGACCCAGATTACTCCACGAAGCTCCTCACTACGGCAGCCGTAATGCTCTGACAATCCATCAAGCAGTGCGGCTTACCAAAGTTGTACTAAAACATTTTTAACAGATTTCTGCACGCCAAAATTGGTTCGAGGTCAGTAAGCACTAGGGCTGCCACGATTAGTCGACTAGTCACGATTACGTCGACTATCAAAATCGTCGACGAATAATTTAATAGTCGACACGTCATTTGAAGCTTTGTAAGATCCCAAAAGACGGAGTAGTAGGATTTAAGAGTGTAATAACGGACTTAAACAGAAGATGGCAGCAGTGCATGTACAAGGATGCCAGCTGCCGTTAAACCCCGAAGAAGAAGAAGCTGTGTCCCAGAATTCATAGCGCGGCCCAGTTTAGTTTCCAACAATGGCGGCAGCTAGTTAGTTTTCATATTTCTCTTATTACTCTTTCTGGGTCACAAAATAAACGTTTAACATATTTTCAGACGAGAATGTAGCTGTGTAAACCTCAAATATCTGCTCAGTTTATCAAGACACCACATATTTTCAAAAGCGCTCCGACATTTTCGGAGACATCTGTTACCCAGTAGAACGATAGCTAGACGGGGTTTAACGCTCACTTGAGCCAGTCAGAACACCGGATTCCGGGCAAACCATTTTCAAACCCACCGCCGTCTTTCGCTACTCAGGTTAAACATGATATATGAGTCACTTAGATAATTTAAAAATGTTATTGTTTGCCTTTTTTCAGTATTTTGTTTGTTCCTGAGTAAATCGGTTTGGCTGAGATTAAAGTTATAGTTTTTACACAGCTGAATAAACGTCAAGCAGACAGCTGATTATTAGAAGTGTGAGATGCTCGAGAATATACTCCGGTGTCCTGTTATATTTTATAATAATAATAATAATGGATTGCATTTTATATAGCGCTTTTCGGGACCCCTCAAAGCGCTTTACAATACCACTATTCATTCACTCTCACATTCATACACTTTTAGATAGCAATGAGCAGACGGCTGAGTTTATTAAGCTTCACTGAAACAATCTGCAAATTTCAGTAAAATGTGATAAACTATCATCTTGTCTTTATTTTTAGTTAGCACATACCTTAAACACTTAAAGCTGTAAGCTAATGATAGTTATATAAGAGCAGATGCGTGCTGGTGCAATAAGCTGTACCTTTTACGTCCAATGGATGCATGATCTGATTAGTCGACTAATCGCAAAAATAATCGGTGACTAGTCGACTATCAAAATAATCGTTTGTGGCAGCCCTAGTAAGCACAACCAGAATTCATACATAAGGCACACTCTCGATTTTTGAGAAAATTAAAGGATTTTAACTGTGCCTTATAGTGTGGAAAATACGTTATACAGAAGAAAAGAATATGTGTGAATGGGTGGATGACTGAATGTGTAAAGCGCTTTGGGGTCCTTAGGGACTAGTAAAGCGCTATACAAATACAGGCCATTTACCATTTACCATATCGCGATATATATCGTTACCGCACGTGCTTCAAATTATACCGCGATATGGATTTTAGGCCATATCGCCCAGCCCTAATCTCTATTCCCTTTTTTGCATGAAGAAGTAATCTAGTAATCTATTCTTGAATATACAGAATGTGTTGCTGAATAATGACTATAATTCCTCCGTAGCAGATGCAAAGCTATACTATAACATATCTAGCTTCCTTATCCTTTATTTCATTGCGAGATTCAAACTTAAGGGAATTAGTTAGGAGAATTGCAACCCCTCTTTTACTAGAATTTGTATGAGAGCTATAGAAGGTATTTTTGAACCCAAATTTCCTTAATTTTTCGTGTTCTATTTTTGATGAATGAGTTTCTTGTAGGAAAATTATCTGTCTTCTCCTTTTTGAGTTTAGTGATGATCTTGGTTCTTTTAACTGGGTTACCAATGCCATTAACATTTAAGGGCACACTTTATTTCTTCATGTGTAGTATGCATTATTCCTCTGTGATTTATTGACTGTCTTTTGAGACCCCCACAGGCACTCCACTGAACCCTTGTTTTAACAAAACATTTTCATTAACAAACTGCAACTTAGTTTAACTATGTACAAATTAAGAGGACTTCCATAAAGAGGTACCAGCCACCTTCCTCGCCTGTTGTTCCTCTTTTTGTTTTTGGGGGGTATGTCTCTCATATTGAAAGGGCTCCCCTCCAGTAATGAGACTCACGAAAGATTGTCACACTCATACTAGTCCTTGTTATTATGTACAGTCCATCCCTAGCCAACTTGGTTTCCATATAATCCTACCAGACAAACCTTAAATCCAACTTGTTGTTATGCATCTCCATATACAACCCTCATACATAGTTATCCCTGTGCAGCACCAAAAATACACATGTAACCCGATCTGGCTTCCCACACCTCCCCGCCGGATCAGGCTGTACGCTCTACCTCCCCACTGCCTCCCAGAAAAGGGAAGAAGAGTGGAATATTTTCTTTTCTCTCGCGGTTAGCTGACTGCCTTAGCTGCCCAAGTGATGTCAGCCCTTTTTAATCATAGCCAGTGACTGGTCCTCTCAGCAGTGTTAGCTAGTTCTCTTATAGCCTGCCGTTGCGCCTGTCCTCTGATCCCAATCTCTCTAAGCAGTTTTGCTGTTGTACTGGCAACAAAGCCCCTACACCCCACTTCCACCTGGCGCACCTTGATCTTCCAGCCTCTGTCCTCTGCCTCAGCTGCAAAGTTGGCATACCGCAGCTTCTTACGCTCAAATGCTTCCTCAATTGTTTCCTCAATTGCTTCCTCCCATAGTACCGTCAGCTCAATGACGTACGCAAGTTTGTGGGAGTTAGACCATAGGACGAGGTCTGGTCGCAGAGTAGTTGTTACGATCTTTGTGGGAAAAAATAGCCTCTGATCTAAGTCCACTTGCATCTGCCAATCCCTGGCAACCTTCAGCGGGCCTAGGTCCGGCATTGATGGATTTTCTTTTGCACTCATCTTTCTCTGCTAGACACCTGAGGACCTGGTTGTGTCTCCATGTGTATCTGCCCTGAGTAAGGCTAGTCCTACAACCAACCAAGATGTGCTTGAGTGTGGCTGGGACTGTACACAGGGGGCAGGATGGGTCCTTTCCAAACCAAAGCTGCAGATTTATTGGGGAAGGTAGCACATCATATGTCGCTTGGATTATGAAACTTAATCTATTAGATTCAATTCCCCAGATGTCACTCCATGAGAGTTTCCTCTTTTCCACACTCTCCCAATTCATTCAGCGACCCTGCTTAGCCAGCGCTACGGCTCTGGCATGCCTGTCGACACACCTCCTCCACCACCATTTTTCGACGTTCGGTTAACACTAGAAGTCCCAGAGAAGAGCCATTTGGCTTTTCTACCTATAAAACCCACCGTCGAGCCAAATGGCTGGTAGGCTTTTAGCTAATATCCTTAATCACCTGTGAACAGCTGCTTTTGTTATGTAAATAAGGTGGGGCCATGCTGAACCACTTGGAGTGGTTAGTTTCCTGAGCCACAAGGAAACTTGTGTTTCAGTTTGCCTTAGGGAGAAATCAACACACATGGGTGTATTTCCTTTGTTGCTGAGATTTATTGATAAAACAGTACAAAAAAACAAAAATAAAAAAACAACCATTTGTACACATATTTACAAATAACAATAAAAAGTGAGTGAGTACATTTCAACATTTTCAGCAATCACTCACAATCCTGGCACTGCTATGGTATCTGTAGTCTGCATTTACCACATGTGTATCTGTAGCAGTGAACACATCGCACAGTGGCATGATTGTTCTTGCATTTGTGTTTGACCTGACACGTGGCTCTTTTTCCAGGGCTAGGTGTGGAGGGTTGTGTCCGAAGCAACTGTTCTTTTCTTGCCTTCTTCCCAGCCATATGAGAGTTAGCCAACTCTCTTGCAAGCTCCACCAGGAAGTCCACCCGTCTTTCCTGCGTCCCGTTGCATGCTTGATACAGCACATGTGCATTCAGTGCTGCCATGTCAATCATGTTATAGAACACGGCAACTGGCCAGCGCCGTGTTCCTCTGCGGACCGTGTACTCCCGCACCATCTGGTCCATCACATCCACGCCACACTTTGTGGTGTTGTAAAGGGCGACAGTGTTTGGCTTCCTTTTGGTGGTGTTATCAGTCTGAACCACGCTGTGCATGCTGCTAAGAATATAGACTGTCTTCTTCCGTTTGGCCGCATACGCCGTCAGCGTGGCAGCAGTGGTTGAAAATACCTAAGAAATAAGTTAAATTGTTATTTCCATAGCACTTTTACACACAATGAAACACATAAACATAGAACCACAAAAGACCTGCAGCCTACCTGAGTGGTGAATTCATTGCGATTTGTGTATCTAGCGGATTGAGGAATTTCCCGGCGAATCTTGTTGACTGTGCCAAGGATGGTGGTTTTCCGTCTAAGAAGTTTTTGCGCAAGTGAAAGCGATGTGAAGAAATTGTCCGTGGTAACATTTCTGCCCTTGTCTAGGAATGGTTCCATCAGCCTCATCACTACATTTTCAGACAGTCTCTCCCCACTGGGACGATTGGGGTCCTTGCCAAGATATAGGAGGACATTGCAAATGTACTTGGATTTTAGGTCGCAGGCCACCCAAAACTTGATCCCAAACCTGTCAGGTTTACTTGCAATATACTGCAGGAAACAGCACCGAGTCTTTGATGGGAAGAGCTGTTCATCAAAGGTGATATGTAGACCAGGGTTGTAGCACGTGATGCAGTTGGTGACAAATGATCCCCACACACTGGAAACTGCAGCGAACTTATCAGTCTTTGCTCGATCACTGCGGGTGGACCTGTCATCAAAGCGTAGGTGTTGCATGATGTCTTGGAAGCGGTTACGCGGCATAGTTCCAATGATCTGTGGGTTTCCCCGGTTTGCTGACCAGCAGTCACGTAGTGATGGAACCCTAGTAACCCCCCGCAAGATCAAGATCTTTGATCAAGATCAAGATCAAAGACTAGGTGCTGTTTCCTGCAGTATATTGCAAGTAAACCTGACAAGTTTGGGTGATGAGGCTGATGGAACCATTCCTAGACAAGGGCAGAAATGTTACCACGGACAATTTCTTCACATCACTTTCACTTGCGCAAAAACTTCTTAGACGGAAAACCACCATCCTCGGCACAGTCAGCAAGATTCGCCGGGAAATTCCTCAATCCGCTAGATACACAAATCGCAATGAATTCACCACTCAGGTAGGCTGCAGGTCTTTTGTGGTTCTATGTTTATGTGTTTCATTGTGTGTAAAAGTGCTATGGAAATAACAATTTATCTTATTTCTTAGGTGTTTTCAACCTCTGCTGCCACGCTGACGGCGTATGCAGCCAAACGGAAGAAGACAGTCTATATTCTTAGCAGCATGCACAGCGTGGTTCAGACTGATAACACCACCAAAAGGAAGCCAAACACTGTCGCCCTTTACAACACCACAAAGTGTGGCGTGGATGTGATGGACCAGATGGTGCGGGAGTACACGGTCCTATAACATGATTGACATGGCAGCACTGAATGCACATGTGCTGTATCAAGCATGCAACGGGACGCAGGAAAGACGGGTGGACTTCCTGGTGGAGTTTGCAAGAGAGTTGGCTAACTCTCATATGGCTGGGAAGAAGGCAAGAAAAGAACAGTTGCTTCGGACACAACCCTCCACACCTAGCCCTGGAAAAAGAGCCACGTGTCAGGTCAAACACAAATGCAAGAACAATCATGCCACTGTGCGATGTGTTCACTGCTACAGATACACATGTGGTAAATGCAGACTACAGATACCATGGCAGTGCCAGGATTGTGAGTGATTGAAATGTACTCACTCACTTTTTATTATTATCTGTAAATATGTGTACAAATGGTTGTTTTTGTAGAAATTTTTTTTGGTTTTTTTTGTACTGTTTTTATCAATAAATCTTTTGGAGATTTATTTTCCTGGATGATTGAGAATGCATCAAGACGAACACAAAATGAAGTTCACAGCTTTTAGCAGTTCCCCCTCCCCACACACAAACAAAGAGGCAGTTTGCAGTTAGAAATCCGCAATCATTCACACACCCCCACTCCCCTCCACAATTCTCAGGTAACGACCCAATTTACATATGAATTGATGCTAACAGACTAGCCAAGTTAGCTTCCACTTGGCTGACAGAGGGTTAGAAAAGCCTGGGACTTCTAGTGTTAAAGATGCCTGTTGCCACGGAGGTGTTATTGCTCCAAGACCAAATCCTCCTCTGCCTTGTTGAATGTGACCCACCACGTCACAATGCTGAAGAGCAGATTTGGCCTGTGTCACAGATGTGGCTGGGGTCCACTTCCTCCCCGTTGCTAGGGTGGGAGCAGTGTCTTTCACTATGGGGTCCCGGGAGTCTGTGAGTGACATCTCAAGCCTCACTTTTGCACATTTAAACTCCTCTACCAGACTAGGGATAGGCAATGACAGTATCCCGTCGCTTTAGAATCCAATGCTGCTGAGGCATTTGGGAAGTCCGAACCACTTCTTAGCGTAGCAGCTCACTAGCCTCTCTAGTCGATTGGCATGATTGAGTCAGACCTTGTACATTGTCAACGGCCACAGTAGTCTGAGTAATACCCCAAACTGGAAGCACCAGAGCTTCAGGCTTTAAAATATAAAGCGCCTTGAGGCGACTTTTGTTGTGATTTGGCACTATATAAAAAAAATTGAATTGAATTGTAGTTATTAGAACTGCCACGACTAGTCGACTAGTCACGATTGCGTTGACTATTAAAATCGTTGAGGACTAATTTAATAGTCGACACGTCGTTTGAAACTTTGTAAGATCCCGAAAAACGCAGGAATAAGTAGTAGGATTTAAGAGTGTACAGACTGAAACAGAAGATGGCAGCACTGCATGTCCAGGGATGCCAGCTGCCGTTGAAGAAGAAGAAGCAGTCTCCGGTTTCATAGCTGTGTACAAATTTGGCGGTTGCATCCTTTGGAGGCCGCATTTGTAGGCCAATTACATTACAGCGGCGCGGCAAAGCCTGTCCAAATTCGAAGACTCCCCCAAACATGGCCGAAAAATGCATCCTTCATTACCCCAAATTTTAAGGATGGGTCGGGTGTATCCTTCATGGCCCAACCTATCTCAGAATTCATAGCGCAGCCCAGCCAATTCCAGTTTTCAACAATGGCGGCAGCTACTTAGCTTTAATATTACTCTTATTAATCTTTCTGGGTCACAAAATAAAACTTTCAACATATTTTCAGGCGAGAATGTAGCTCTGTAAACTTCAAATATTTACTCGGTTTATCAAGACATTACACATTTGCAAAAGTGCTCCGGCGTTTTCGGAGACCCACCGGCTCGATAGCTAGAGGGTTCAAGGCTCACTAGAGCTGGCGAGAACAGCAAACTCCTGGCACATCATTTTCAAACCCCCCGCGGTCTTTTGTTACTCAGGTTATATTAATTTAAAATATGTTATAATATAATTTAAAAATGTTATTGTTTGGCTTTTTTCAGTGTATTATTTGTTCCTCAGTAAATTTGGCTGAGATTAAAGTTATAGTTTTTACACAGCTGAATAATTGTCAAACAGAGAACTGATTATCAAAAGTGTGAAATGGTAGAGAATATACTCCGGTGTCCTGTTATATTTTAGATAGCAAGGAGCAGACGGCCGAGTTTATTAAACTCCACCGAGAAAATCTGCAAATTTCATTAAAAGTTTAACAAATCATCATCTCGTCTGTTTTTTAGTTAGCACTAGAGCAGGGCGATATGACCAAAAATATTTATCACGATATACATTTGAAAATTTGCCATAACGATATAACTGACGATATAATTGACACGAGACAAAATACTTTATAACTCCACAACTTTATTAGTGCAAAAAAAAAAAAAAACCATCAATGTATTTTCACTTAAACAAGCAGCTGTTTTTTATGTGCATTAAAGTTATATAAAAATGTAACAGTGCAAATGCAAATTCCTTGCTGACAGTTTAACCAAAAGGCATTTCCAGTGGAAACTGGCCGACATATCCTCAGCAATGTTCCCTCTAATTTTTCATGTGTCTGAGCGAACACACAAACTCCCTGAGCGATCCCTTGGATCACTGTGAGCAACAGCAGACGTGTGCACTGTGGTCACGCCAGCGTCGAATCCATCCAAGTTACATGGTTTATTAAAATAATCAAATTACAGCATTTACATTTATATTAGACTACTTTTAATTAACTGCTTTAGCTCACTTACAATGAAAATTTAAAAAAAAATCTTGTTCATGTCCTGTGTAGTATGTTAACACTATTGGAAGTAAAAATAACTTGAACTCCAATTTTGAAAACACAACTTTCTTTTTTTTTTTTTTTTTTTTTTTAAATAAAGCTCTGACTTGTATTATGAGTCTGTGGTCTGGGAGAGAGTCCTGTAACTCTCTGTCTGCAAAATACAGTATATAAAGACCAATGTTGGGTAATTAATTATATAGTTACTTCTTCAAAAAAGTAACTGAGTTATGCAAACAACAAAGTTTTTTGCAGCTGTTTACCTAAAAATGCAGCCAAGGCGTTTTTTTAAACAAACATTTCAAACTATTTACAGAACAATCAGCTGTTCTGCATCAAATTTGATGCCACACAAATTATTTGTGCCACTCCAAAAAATAATTTCCGTCCACTATGAGATAAAGGAGAACAACAGCCTGATACCTGCAGGCCTGACAACAGGAGATGTATCACTCCTGTAACACCTGTAACATTCAGCAGTCGCCTCATTGTTCTGACACACACAACAAAACTATTGACTACACTACACACTAACTACACAAGATTTGAGCTAAACGTTGCAAATCTCTCACATCTCAAAACACGCCGTCACTCCTAAAACTTCTTCCCGTTTCTTAACAACTAAATGCCATGTTTTGATTGGTCGACATGGTACATTTTTCGACCAATAGGAAAGGGTGGGGTGTTTTGGTTTCGTCTTTGCTCACAGGCGGAGAGTGCTTTCGAGCGTTTTCCTTATAAAACGCCGTTTTTACCGTTTCTCCCCGCAGTAAATATAAACAACGATAGTATTCAGGAAGAAAACCAAACATTGCAGATATTTTTATCATAACTCTGGTTTTACGTGGCCTATCAACACAATTTAAAAGCTGGTATAAAGTCCACACTTTTTCCGTCAATTGTTCCATCTGTCCTGCTCACATCTCCAATGGTTGTACACGTTGTCATTAACGTGGCTTCACTCCACATCAGCCACGCCGCTTTGCTAGCTAAAACACCGGTGTCGGCACATATTTACTTTAATTTCAATTCAGGTTAGAATTCTTTTTGTGTGCGCAACACAGATTTTCTCTGCGCAGAGACCGTGCCAACAGTGCGCAATTGCGCACGTGCACAGCTTAGAGGGAACATTGATCCTCAGCATAACCATGTATAATATCCACAAAACTTAAAAAGAGGTTATACACACATAATACGGTAATATTATGTTGAAGCACAGTACGTATCACTCCGCGAGGCTCCTGCCTACGATAGCCGTAATGCTCCGACAGTCCATCAAGCGGTGCGGGTTGTAGCTTAGCAAAGTCGTACTAAATCATTTGACAGATTTTCGAGCGCCGTGTAGCACATAAAATCGTTTCGAGGTCAGTAAACACAACCAGAATTCATACATAAGGCACACAGGATTATAAGGGGCACTGTCGATTTTCAGAAAAATCAAAGGATTGATTTTAAGTGTGCCGTATTTTCCAAAAAACACGGTAATAACGACGGCCTGCTAGCCTGCTCTACCAAAAATAGTGCTTTGTTGTGTATCTGATGGACGAAAGCTAAACCAGTTCCACACCACTGAAGTTGCAGCATTTTTACAAACCAGTTCTGGTTCATCGTTTCATTCAACGATCCGCTTTTGGCCTTCTCATTCTCCGTCGCCACCATGATTTTTCCGCCATATGCGTATGAAAACAAAGGCACTGCGCATGCGCGTTTTACCCATATTCTATCACAATAGTTCATTTTCTTATCGTTGCCCAACATTATACCGGTATTACCGTGAACGGTATGATATGGCCCAGCCCTAGTTAGCACATACCTTAAAGACTTCAAGCTTTAAGCTAATGATAGTTATATAAGAGCAGATGCATGCTGGTGCAATAAGCTGTACATTTTACGTCCAACGGACGCATGATCTGATTAGTCGACTAATCGCAAAAATAATCGGTGACTAGTCGACTATCTAAATAGTCGTTTGTGGCAGCCCCAGTAGTTATGTTCTTAAACTTCTGGTCGATGTCTTCTTTGAATTTATTCAGTTCGTGTTTCATTTGACCGGTAATTTCTTCTTTGAATGTTATGAAGTCTGATTTCAGGTTGTTTTGGAGGGACTGAATTTGTTTGCTAGTACAGTCTAGTCCGTTTTGAGAGGTAGCCATATTAGCTTTGGGTGCTAGCTTGTCCTCGTTGTTCAGGTGTTTTATGTCTTTACCTTGGGCTTCTGGGGATTTTTTATTCTTTGCTTTTGTTGTCCCTCCCCTCATATTACAAAGTTGTTTTGCCTCAAGCTTTAATTCGTGTTTTAGCTGAGTTTATCTGGTTGGCTTGCGGGAGCTCTGTACTTATGTGACAATACTGCTCTACCATCACACCGGTGTTCTGACAAACCATCCTACTTTGGGAAAACGTCCTACCTTAAGTAGTTTATGCACATTTCTGCTGTCACAGAATAATTCCAGCACAAATTTAAGTAGATATGACGGTTTGCCACCTAACTTTGCCCATCAGAGTGTGCTTGTAGCTCATATTCATAAAGCCAAGACGGTTTGCCACTTCATTTTACCCGTTAAAGTATGCTTGTAGGTAACATGGTTTGGCACTTAATTTTACCTGTCAGAGTAAGTTTCTAGCTCTTATTAACAAAGGTAGGATGGTTCGCAACTGAATTTTAGCTGTTAAAGTATGCTTCTAGCTAGGGCTGGGCGATATGACCCAAAATTCATATCTCGATATTTTTTAGCTGGATGGCGATATAAGATATATATCTCGATATTTTTTTAAAGCCATAAAGTAAGAACAAAAAGAGAGTTCTTAGTCAAAGCTGTGTCCCAGATGTCACACAGGCACTTTTATTAACATACAGCATAGATGTACATGAAGAAATTACTCAAAAATAAATGAGCATTTATTAAATAATAATGCTCCATAAATAAACTAAAACAATGTTGTTTTTGTGCATAACAAAAAACTCACAATTGTGCAGTCAAAATGTAAACTAACAGACGCTGAGCATAATAACAAAGACAGATTTCACAGCTGCTCTGTTCCCAACTTCTACTGCGTGACTGACAGCCTGGAGTTTGACAGTGAGGCTCCTCGGTAGCCGTAATGCTCCGACAATCCATCAAGCGGCGCAGCTCCGTAGCTTACCAAAGTCGTACTAAAACATTTTTTGACAGATTGCGGAGCGCTGTGTACCACATAAAATCGGTTCGCGGTCATCAAGCACAACCAGAATTCATACATAAGGCGCGCAGTCAACTTTTGAGAGAATGAAAGGATTTTAGGCTGTGCAGCCCCTCTGGGCTGCATAGCGTTAGCGTGGTTAGCTCGTTAGCGCAGTTAGCTTGTTAATACGTTGACGCCGTCCAGCCCCACACACGGGGCGATGCGCAGTAACTCGTTAACGGAGATTTGCCGTGTTCATTTTGTCGCTGCCTGCAGGTGAAGTGATGGGGGAGGAGGGGGAGTTGTGTTCAGTGAAGGAGAGGCGAGGCCGAGTAACGTTGCGTAAAGACAAAAGTGGACGAAAGAGAGGCAAACTTGTGGCTCCACAAGTATAATTATAACGTAACATAGACTATATCGATATAAACGATATTGTCACATCTTATATCTCGTATAAAAATATATCGATATTTTTAAAAAACTTGATATATCGCCCAGCCCTACTTCTAGCTCAGATTAACCAAGGTAGGACAATTTGACACTTAATTTTAGCTTGTAGGTCACATTCACAAAGGTAGGATGGTTTGGCACTTAATTTTACCCATCAGAGTATTTTTCTAGCTAATATTTACAAAGGTAGTACGGTTCGCCACTTAATTTCATGTTGTGCGCATGCGCAGAAACAAGAGCTCGGATGGTTTATCGGGTAGGATGGATTCCCAGAACACCGGAAGCCCTAAATAGTGCTCTTTTAACAGCACCTGCTTTCATCTGCAAGCAAATGCACCGTCCTCAGAGTGCGGCCAATTGCAGTGATTCATTTACTCAAACTCATAATACAAAGAAAGAAAGGCAGTAGCCTATGTTCAGAAGAAAACATTCGGATGGTGGACACATACATGCTCATGCAAGTTAGTCATGTTTGTGTCACAGTTAGCGCTGGCCAACCGTGGGGCTGTGAGGAAGGAGGCCCCAAATGCTGGACTCTTTAATGACGGCAGTGTGTTTATTTACAGTGAAGTAAATAACAAGTACACAATAAATTCCCGTAGCTTCCTAGACTCCTATGTCGTGTCTCACTCCAAAGTCTGTGCTCATGCTCTCCGCTCCCGTGTTTCCGCACACCCCGTGCGTGCTGTTCTTTTCTGCTCCACAAGATACTATACGTATACACACACTAACTTGGAGGGTAACTCAATGATCCCGCTACACTCCTATGTAGCTCCCCGGATGAACCAGATCACCTGCAGGTGTGTGAGGTCCTTAAGCATGGCCAGCCACCTGTCAGGACACACCCACCAGTCCTGAAGATTCCTGTAGACCAGTGCTCAGCACACATACCCACACACACACACACAAACCCACAAACCAGGAACGCAGCACCAAAAATACACTTGTCCTGAACTCCCCAGAGACCCTGGGTCGCTCAGAACCATGACCCTGACAGTTTGAGTCCTTTGCTTGCACTATACGTCTGCACAAGTGGCACACCGCTTTGGTTACATCCTTGGGTTTACTTCTTTCATCTGGTTTAAAGCCAAAGAAATCCAAAATTGTCGACTATATTTTTTTTTGGCAATTAGTTCGTCCATGTTTAGACTTCTTCTGTTGTAAACGCGCAAATCAGTCCGTGCATGATTACATTGCTCCACCCACCAAAAAGTCTGTGCATGTGTGAATATTTCGCCCATCGTTGATTATTGGACTTAGGATTGTCGATTGGAAAATTTTTACATATCACCTAACTAGAGCAGGGCGATATGGCCAAAAATATATATCACAATATATATTTGAAAATTTGCGAGACAAAATATAACTCCACAACTTTACTAGCGCAAAAAAACCGCCCCCATCCATTTATTTTCACTTAAACAAGCAGCTGTTTTTTTATGTGCATTAAAGCTATATAAACATTTAACAGTGCAAATGCAAATTCCTTGCTGAAAGTTTAACCAAAAGGGATTTCCAGTAGAAATGGGCTGACATATCCTGAGCATAACCATGTATAATATCCACTGAAGTTAAAAAGAGGTGCTTTGCAACATTAAACTGCAGTGTGCCAAATAAAAAAGTCAAATACGTATTTTTCGGACCATAAGGTGCACGGGATTATAAGACACATTAAGCAAAACAAAGCAGTCAGATAAATCAAACTTTACTCAACTCATTCTTCTTGCCTCTTCCACTTCTGTACCATTGATTCATTAATGCTGTATTCTATCACAGCTGCTCTATTCCCATGTTGGGACTAACCTGGTATTGTGGATGGATTATCTCAGTTGTTCTCCTGACTGAAGTTTGGTCCGTTTACAGCATCCTGCCATGCGATTGCATTTGTTTCTAACTAGAGCTGGGCGATATAAGATTTTTTCATATCACGATATGTTTTTTTCATTTCAGGCGATAACGATATATATCACGATATAAGCCAAATAACTATATTTGTAAGATTTAAATGTGCCGTTGCTCACAAGTAAAATGTGAAATAATCAGCAGCTTGTTTTGATTTAAATATTTATTTCCCATAATAAGTTCAACAGGGTAGATGTACTTAAGGAACATGAGACTTCAGTTTCAGATAAATAAAGGCAAATATTGCAAACTACACAAAAGGCAGCTGCTAAAGCGTTTAAGTTTCAAAATAGAACAAACAAAACAGACTACTAAATTGTCAATTCCACTTAGAAACAAAATTTTAATTCTAAAAATAAATCTTAGTTCGTTTTACAGAAGAACAGACAAAATTGACTAACTTTTGTCAATATCAAATAAACTGAGAACTAAAAGGAAATTCTCAATCTCTCCTTGTTGTATAGCTTAGCTTTTCAAGCAGTTTTAACAGTGACTTTAGTCTGACAAAAGCCGAATGACGAATTAGCGCTTTCAGTCAGAGATTGAGCATGCACCGGTTTATTGTCTTTCCAGACTTGCTTTCAGCACAATTTACAGTGCGCGCTACTCTGTTTTTTGTCAGACTTGAAATAGCCGAAATACCTTCACACTACAGAACTTCTATGGCCCTTCCGTTCGACAATCTCTCCGGCATTGGAACCATCATCGGTTTTTTCTTCGGTAACCTTCGCTCACGCTCTCGGTTGATTTTTCTCTAGTCGGCAAACTCATTTCCTCCATTACCCGGGCAGCCCGGCTGCAAAAACAAATACACATGTGCGCCTTGGCACTTGTGCTGTACGTAACAAGTCACGTGACGTGACGCTGCGGCTGTGATTGGTTCGGCTCTGCGCTACTTAATTTGGATTGGTTGTTCTTTTTTTTTTTTTTTTAAGAGGACAAGAGAGATGAGGCCTATCGCAATAGTTTAATTTTTCTATCGAGAAAAAGTTATTTCGCAATACATATCGTTATCGTTCTATCGCCCAACTCTATTTCTAACCATCAGGAACCTTCATGTTAACTTTTATTGAGTGGAAACGTGTTAGCGTTCATCCTCCAGCTTCACTGTTTAAGTTATGTTGACATAGCTGTGTCGCTAATAGGGCTGCCACAAACGATTATTTTGATAGTCGACTAATCAGATCATGCATCCATTGGACGTAAAACGTACAGCTTATTGCACCAGCAGCATCTGCTCTCGTGATGTGTATTGTGTGAACTGTTTTCCCAATAAAAGGCAGCAAGCGGAGGCCGTCGTTGGGGTCAGTCTGCGGTAGGATTCAGAATGCTTTCTGAGACACCGGCTGGGGCCTCCCTTGCTAGCAAGTAAAAGATGTTCTTCTTGTTTTTGTCGTTAATGAGAATAAGTCTCTAAACTCACCCATACAGACCCAACAACGTAGCACATCATTATATATCACCTAGCCCAACTTCAGTAACCCTACAAATGTCACTGCTGTTTAGTTTCCTGTCTTCATTTATGTTGGAAGTGATAGCAGAGCTGTACGTTTGAATTTTTTCAGTCTCAGTCAGAACATGCTATATCATGCTTAGGTAACTAGCGAAACTATCGAGCTAACTTCTGCTAACTTCCTGCTAAGTTCTAACTCCGTTAAATGTAATAAATTCAGTTTTCATGGATGCCTGGATGTTAAATTTCATAGTTACACCTGGTAAAGCACCAATGCTGATCTTTTTATTAAAGATGAAATAATTTAGACAGTTTTAACCTCTGCAGACAGAGTTTAGGACCCAGATTACTCCCAGATTTACGAGCACCTTAGTCCGACAAATACGGCAATAACGGCCCGCTTGCATGTTCTACAAAAAAAATGTGCTTTATTGTGTATCTGACGGACAAACACCAAACCAGTGAAGTTGCACCATTTTTAAAAAACAATTCTGGTTCATCCGTTTCACTCAACAATCCGCTTTCCCCCTTCTCATTCTCCGTTCCCGCCATGCTTTTTCAGCCATGTGCGTATGAAAACAAAGGCACTGCGCATGCGCGTTTTACCCATATTTTACCCTAACATTGTACCGGCATTACCGTGAACGGTATAATATGGCCCAGCCCTATTAAGGATGCTAATTTGTCTGTAATTTGTGCAGTCCAGTTTATTCTTTCCTTCTTTGGGGATAACTGAAATAAAAGCCTCCCTCCAGGAATTTGGAACTTCTCCATTTTTAGTACCCAGTTAACTCTTTCACACATAGTGGTCACTATGTGGACAGCGATTCAAAGGCTGTTTTCTTGTATTTGTGTCAGTGTTGATGGTATACTTGCACATAAACCACTACATTGAACACTGATGTGTCACTCCACACTCTGCCACCCACTGGTCGTTTAATGTTACTATAGATGTATGACGTGTTTCATTGTAATGATTGTTATTTAACCCTTTCATGCATGAATTATGACAACCTCAATCAGGATTTTTTTGTTAAGTATTTTTATTCATCTTTTCAATGTTGTCGTCGGGTTTGAATACATTTTTTTAAATTAAAATTATGTATGCTGTATGCATTTTTTCCATTCCTAGGAGAACCATGAGCAGCTCTGACCGGGCCATGCTCAACGCCTTCAATGAGATCAGCACCATGGCGGATCGCATCCACCTGCCGAGGATCATCGTAGACAGAACAAACAACTTATTTAAGCAGGTTTATGAACAGAAGAGCCTGAAGGGCCGAGCCAATGATGCCATTGCGTCAGCCTGTCTCTACATCGCCTGCAGACAAGAGGGTGTGCCGCGAACCTTTAAAGAGATCTGCGCTGTGTCCGGGATCTCAAAGAAAGAGATCGGTAGGTGCTCCAAGCTGATTCTGAAAGCACTGGAGATCAGCGTAGACCTCCTCACCCCCGGGGACTTAATGCCCCGCTTCTGCTCCAACCTCGGCTTACCCAAACAGGTGCAAATGGCAGCCACCTTCATCGCCAGGAAGGCTGTGAAGCTCAACTTGGTGCCTGGCAGGAGCCCCATCTCTGTAGCTGCAGCTGCCATCTACATGGCTTCCAACGCTTCTGCAAAGAAGAAGACCCAGAAAGAAATCGGAGACATCGCCGGTGTTGCAAATGTGACGATCAGAAAGTCATATCGACTCATCTACCCACATGCTGCAGAGCTTTTCCCCCCAGATTTAAATTTTGATACACCTGTTGATAAACTGCCCCAACTGTGAAGAATACTCCTCTCGTACAGCACAAAAATTTTGGCTGTACCTACGAGATCACCACCATTATTATTGCTGTTTTTTCTTTTTTTTTTAATGGTGCGTGTTGGATTTGGAAGATTTTTCTTGTCCTGCCTTGGACGACACCAAAGTCTGACAGGTGCAATGGACACACATTCCAATGCTTAAATAAACAGCTTGCAGACTGCACTTACAGTATTTCATTTGAGTGTATATACTGTACAATGTATATATGTCCAAGTGGGAAGTGTAACTGATACTTGCAATTTGCAGGTGGTAGGAGCAGGTCATCTACTGATTGGAAGGTTGGTGGTTCGATTCCTGGCTTCCTCTAGTTTGCATGCCAAATATCCTTGGGCAAGATACTAACCCCAAATTGCTCTCCGATGCATCCATCTGAGTGTGAATGTGTGTGAATGTCAGTTAGAAAGCACCTAGGAAAAATGTGCTTGTGCGAATGGGTGTGAATGGGTGAATGCACAAGTTGTAAAAAGCGCTATGAGTGCTCAGAAGAGTAGAAAAGCGCTATATAAGAACCAGTCCATTTACCATTTATGTTGTCAAATTGTCAAATGTTGTCATTGTGTTTCTTAAATTTGTAAAGTCTTAGTTCAGACTATAGGATCAAAGACCTTCCTTTGTCTCTGACCACCTCTCCAGCCAATTTGGTGCTGGGGGAGGCTGATGTGGGTTTTATTGTAGATACATCCTATCTGAAAGATCTGTTTCTTGTGTTGTAAGCTTCCTGCTTTTATGATCCTTTTGGTGAGCAGGAGGTCACACAAACGCACCTCCATACACACACACACACACACACACACACACACACACACACACACACACATGTTCGTGCACACACATGCACACACACACACACAGTGCCTTGTCTTTGTAACCAAGGGGGGTTTTACGTTGGGAGGGGCTTCTGTTGTGTTGTATTGTGTAAACTGTAACTGTCATGGGAATAAATAGCTGCGAGGAGAGCTGCTCTTTGAAGGATTTGGGCTAGAGACAGGTGATGAGCATTATGCTCCACCACCTGTTTCTGACCAAAACTTCCCTGGTTAGCGAGTTAAAGACCGGTTGAAGATGTTCTGTCTTGGTTTCGTTCTTCATGAGGAATAAGTCTCTAAACTAGCGGGGCCTGTGGAAACAGACTCAACAGGGCCCTTCACTCCAAAAGACCTGAGTCCTTGCAGCAGGTACAGCCTGCTCTGCCCTTTCCTGTAGAGGGCGCCTGAATTATGAGTCTAGTCCAGTTTATTGTTCAGATAAACACCAAGGTACCTGTAGCTGTCCTCAGCCTCAATGTCCATACCTTGAATGTTTAGTGGTTGCAGTGGAGGCTGGTGGTAGACTTCCAGTGGAAGTCTACCACCAGCTCCTTGGTTTTACTAGTGTTGATCTGGAGGTAGTTCAGCTGGCACCAGTCCACAAAGTCTTGGGTCAGTTCTCTGTACTCCCTGTCGTCCCCATCAGTGATGAGGCCGACTATTGCAGAGTCATCAGAGAACTTCTGCAGGGAGCACTGGGTGGAGTTGTGGGAGAAGTCTGCAGTGTAGATAGTGAAGAGGAACGGTGCCAGAACCGTTCCCTGTGGGGTCCCCTGTACTCCAGACGACCCTGTCTGACACACAGCCCGAGTTCTCAAATACTTTGGTTGGTCAGTGAGGTAGTCCAATATCCATGTAGTTTTATTGGATAATATCGAAAAAACTAGACTTAAGACAGAAGTCTAGTTTTTTATCTCAGTTAACTAAAACGCTTTTCCACTTTTGCCAGTTTAGTTTGGGTAACTACTCCCCAGATTGACATTTCTGCAAAGAGCGTTTTGCCATTTCAGGTGTTCTCTTGAGTTCAGTTTCCGAAAGAAATACTGACTGACCAGGGCACATTGTTCATGTCTTGCACACTCAGCTTGTCTGTCGCTGCTCGTCTGTCACTCCCAAGTTTGTTTCTGTTTGTATTATTTCTGACCTCCGTCATTCATGAAACAAAGTCTCTCCTGAGGTATGATCGCCAGACACTACTGGAACTCCAACCTTTGGTTGAAAATATTGTGGCGTTTGGAGCTGGTGGGCAGCAACCCTTGCCCCCAGTTGTATCGGAAATCCTGGCTTACCTGTACTGGGTTCCCGCGCTACCTTCCCAGCGAAAGCATCATCGTTTTTGTCTCGGCGTTTCCTGGATCCTGTTGGTGCCTGCTTGGTGCCCATGGTCGGCTTCGATGATGCTCTGTCCATGCGCTCCCAGGCTAATTTTCTGAGCTTTTTTATTGAAAAAGTTGTCACCACCAGGGCTCTTATCACAGCTCCTGACTCCAACCCCTCTGGCTCTGTCCCTCGCACTGCTGTTTTTGCTCAGTTTGATCTTGTCACCTTCTCCACTTTAGAGGATGCGGTTCGCCATATTATGCCTGCAGGTTCCCCCCGGGATTCTTTTCCTCCATGATTTTTTTAAAGAGATTTTTCCTAGTGTAGTGCAGTCTGTCCTTGACATTATTAACAACAGTCTGTCCTCTGGTGTGGTGTCTGCAAATTTCAAACATGCAGCAGTGCAGCCACTACTTAAGAGACCTGGCCTTGATCACACAGTATTAGCAAATTATAGGCCTATTTCCAAACTCCCTTTACTTCCAAAGGGCTTAGAGAAAATTGTTTTTCATCACCTGGAATATTTTCTAGATGATAACGGCATCCTTGAGGTTTCTCAATCAGTTTTTAAAACCCTTCATAGTCCGTGAGTCGTTTGGTACCGGGCCGTGAGAGTTGAAGCTCAGGTGTGAAATTGATGGTTTTCAGGGATTTTATCATTAACTCAGTTTCCCTGGGTCTTTTCCTGTGTTGTAGTTGTGTGTCTTATTTTGAAAGAAATGTTTACGCGTTACCATAGCGACCAGAGAGCATTAAGGGGCAGAGAGGAGGATGTTACTCTCAAGGTTGTTGGCGCATTGCAGGAGGACGCTGCTAATAAAGTCACACAATTACACAGTTAATTCACGTTTATTGTTATATTTACAAAATACCACAGTTTCTGTCGTATCACTTTATTTTGTTGTATTTATCCGCCACACCTTAACCCTAGAACACTATCGCTGGGTGATTTTCACCCGAGCAAATACATTTACATGATTTCTCTCTCCTGCAGCTGTTAGTGTGTCGAGGAGATTGTGCCTTCACCAGGGAAGTCTCAAATGTCCCAGGAATGGGTGTATCAAAGACCAGCTTTCCAGCGTCATTTTTTTTTTTTTTTGAAATTTTTTGTTCTTGAATTCCAGATTTTTCTGTAATTTTGGAGCATTATTTTAGCATCCCCCCATGACACTTTTTTTCATTTTGTTAGACATGGCACAGTTGAAAGTAAAAGCTGACCACTCTGATTTGTCATGTGTTTGATATATTTTGATGAAAAGTACTTTTTGTTGGTCATATTATATCGGGTAAAAATCACCCGCCATTAGTGATTGTGTTACTATTTATAGCGATAGTGTTCTAGGGTTAAAGGCCGGTCCGTGAAAATACTGTCTGACATTAAACCGGTTCGTGGAGCAACAAAGGTTGGGGACCGCTGCTCTAGATGACATTCAAGCTTGGTTGGCTTTGAACTACTTAAATTGTAATGAAAAGAAAACAGAGATATTGTTGTTTGGACCCAGTGGTCCATGTGAGTGCTCCTCTGTAGATTTGGGACCCCTGGAATTTTATTTTAAACCTGTTATTACTGACCTTGGTTTTAAGTTGGATGTTGATTTTAAATTGGACAGCCAAATCAGAGCAGTGGTCAAGTCCAGGTTTTCTCATTTAAGGTGACTGGTGAGAGTGAAATCTTTTCTTTCTAGGCAGCACTTTGAAACAGTGATGCTTTTATTTCTTCCCATCTGGACAACTGTAACTCACTTTATGTGGGGGTCAGTCAGTCGCTGCTCTCACGTCTGCAGCTGGTTCAAAATGCAGCTGCACGACTGTTAAACAGGAACTCGTAAAGACAGCATATAACCCCTGTGCTGGCCTCACTGCACTGGCTGCCTGTGTCTTTTAGAGTTAATTTTAAAATTCTGTTTGTTTTTAAATGCTTTCACAATCTTGCCCCGCCTTACCTCTCTGAGCTTCTTCATCCCTACACACCCTGTCGGTCTCTCAGGTCAGCTGACCAGCTGCTCCTGGAGGTACCGAGATCCAGGAGGAAGCTCAGAGGGGGTGGAGCCTTTTCTGTCTTTGCCTCCTAAAATATGGAATAATTTGCCATTTGCGGCTGAATAAAACTTTAAAGTCCACGATTCATTCAGTAAGATAGGACCTTATTAAAGAAAACTGAACAAGGTCCAAGCCCAGCGAAAAATGAAACTGAATACTTTATGAGCCTACACTTTGGGAAGGTTGTCATGAGAGAATTTGCTCCAGGCCCATATTTGAATTGAATTGTTAGTCTAGTCCATTTTATTGGTCAGATAAAGACCCAGGTACTTAAATGAGTCCACTGTCTCAATGTTCAAGCCCTGGATGTTTAATGGTGTAGGTGGTGGGTGTTTTTGTATGTGAAAGTCCACCACCAGCTCCTTGTTTATCTTAGTGTTTATCTGGAGGTGATTCAGTTGGTATCAACTGGCAAAGTTGTCAGCCAGTTCTCCCCATTATTCCCATTGGCAATGAGGCCAACAATTTCTGAACAAGAGAACTTTTGCAGGGAGCAGTCAGCAGAGCTGTAGAAGTCTGCAGAGTATATGGTGAATAGAAATGGAGCCAGGAACGTTCACTGTGTGCCTGTACTGCCGATGACCCTGGCAGGCACATAGTTCTGGATCCTCACATACTGAGGGCAGGTGGTAAAAAATGTTTGGAATAATGCCGTTGTTTCATTTACTTTCCGATGTGCTCATTTCAGTGTAGTTTTATTTGAAAAAGTTCAGTGTTAGTTTTCCAGCATATGGAGGCAATGTTCAGTAACATCAGTTCAGACATTAGAATAAAAACACAGAATAAACACTCAATAAACATGTCCGTCCACGCCTCATCAGGGAAGTTGTGATAACAAATTTTACCAACAGAGCCAAAGGCTTTCCTCTGTTTTCATTTGATTTTACTTTTCCAAGTTCACAAAATTGTTTAGGTTAGTTTTAATTTTATTCAGCTCTTCATTTTTTAATGTCAGTTACCTTTTTGGTAACTATAGCAACCTTGCTGGGATTTTGTTGATCTGGACTTTTTTTAAGACGTAGTAAAGTGGCTTGCTTTTAGTACACAGTCTTATTTGACGAGCACAGTGTGTGCAATTTCCCTTCAGGAATATATCTACAGAATAAATAATAAAATATAATTTACAGAGCTGGTTGGAGATAATGGGTTTGAAGGGTTGCCATCCAGGAGTTGAATGGAGGCGGCGTGATGGACTTTTGGAAGGTGGAGCTGGTGCTGCTGTGAACCTGAGAAAACCTTCAGCTGTTAAGCAGAAGCCAGCAGTTCATCACAGGTACGTTATCATCGGTGCCCCGGGCGCCGTTCAAACCTCTGGGGAAGTCTTTGTTTTTCTCGTGATGAGACTCTGGCCATCTGATTATCCAATATGATCATGAAATGTCCTGACAGAAAACATTCAGCTCTCCATGCAGCTGTGGCTGCAGATGTTTGCTCCGTGTCAGCTGACCCATAGTGTGGTGGTTTCTGTGTGAACAGGGAAGGAGAGCGAGTAAGATAAGGGCTGAAGTGGAACCGGGTTCTGAAGCTGGAGGGGAAGGCTGGAGGAAACATGACCGTCGATCTCGTCACCAAAGTCACCATCAGTGAGTTCAAAGCGTGGTCAGATTTTAACCTGTGACCGTTAATCTGTGACTCAAGGGCTCAAAGTATTCCTATTTAACATATATTGTTATAATAATATCATCAACAACAGAACCAATGACTAATCAAAATTATTAATAAACTGTTATATTGCATTATCTTATTTATTTTGTACTTGTTTCTTCTGCTATCTCTACCTGAGCTGAGGTAACGCACAAATTTCCCCACCGTGGGATCAGTAAAGTCTTATCTTATTTTATCTTAAGTTAATCAATTTTATTTGTATGTGTAATATATAATTAATGTATTACTGATTGGGACATTAGGGTTCGACCCCAGAGTAAGCAAGTTTAGTCTGTGTTATGCCATTTAACAGAGACTTTTAAATTTTACTATTGGGTGAACAAAATTAGATTACAGGTCAAACAGTCATGCCAGTCATCTCTCCTATACTGTTAGAAATCTTGGAGTAGTTCTGGATAGCTCAATAAAATTAGACAAGCAAGTGGCTGCAGTGGTGAGAACCAGCTTTTACCAACGCCAGATTTCCGAGGCAAAGCCCTTTATACGACATAAAGACCTAGGAAAGCTAATTCATGCTCTTATTACTTCGAGATTGGACTATTGCAAATCTCCTTATCTAGGCCTCCAACTTTCCCTCATCCAACGCCTGCAACTAGTCTAAAATGCCGCAGCACGTATTTTAAGCAGCACCAGAAAACATGATCATATTACACCTGTCTTAGCCAACCTTCACTGGCTTCCTGTCAAAAACCGTATCGTTTTTACACTTTTAAAATTTGAAATAACTTGGTGCCCAGCTACTTAATCAACCTCCTTGACCTATATACCCCCATGAGAGCACTTAGATCCTCTAATCAATGGCTCATAGTGCAACCAATGTCCCGACGGAAGATTAGGGGGGATTGTGCTTTTGCTATTGCCGCACCTAAACTTTGGAATAGTCCGTGCGTCGGAGTCCATTCAATCTTTCAAATCACGTTAACAAACGCACCTGTTTAAGCTAGCCTTCGAGACAAATTAGATTTTAACTTCTACCCGGTTCACGCTTGTGCCACGCAACTACCTGTAACTTTTCTGTAATGATAACTGTATTTTCTTTGTTCTTCTATTGTTGTAATCCTGCAATGTGGCACTTGTGTGAAGCACTTTGATGTACCTTGGTCTTTTAAATGGGCTATAGAAATAAAATTGAAACTGAAAATGAAACAGGTTGTGGGCTGGGTGCAAGGGGTCACCTGTGATGGGCATGGTTTTCCTAAGACAGGAGGAGCTGGTGATGGCCTCCAGGGGTGACAGAGGGCACCCCTGTTTTTTTCAGTGTTAATTACCCTCTGTGCAGCCTTCCTATTCTCAGTAGTGGACCCTGGGTACCTAACATCAGGTCATGTTTTAGCGACCCGGGTGCTTGGAGGAGTTTCCTGAGGGGGGTGTCGGCAGGGATAAGGAGCAGAGAGAATTATCAGATTGTCTTAGGTGAAGGAGGTGTGTTGCTTTGTAGACTTGTTTGATATTACTCTATAATCGGGAAGGTGTTGTATAAAAGCCGTGTTAAGGCAATAAACAAAGCAAAGTTAAATGGTAAAACTGATACGCCTTGGAGGGAACATTTTAAGGTTGGTTTTGATGTGGGCCCTGCATGGGGGTCACTGTACAAGCCACCATTGACCAAGAACGCTGGTGATTTACAGTGGCGGATTTTACTTGGTATCATTGCGGTAAATGCTTTTGTGTCCATCATTAAGCCTGGGTCTTCAGATGCATGTCCTTTTTGTTCAATGAGAGAAACTGTTTTTCATTGTTTTGTACGATGCTTCAGGTTGATTGATTTATTTTCGGTACTTACTGGTATTTGGGAATCCTTTGGAGAATGTTTTACACAACAGTGTTTTATTTTTGGGTTTTCATATGATAAAGGGAAGAAGAAAAAGGGACGATTGCTGAATTTTTTCTTGGGCCAAGCGAAGTTGGCAATTTATTTGAGTAGAAAGTATAACATTGATAATGGACGAAATACTGATTGTGTTGAGCTCTTCAGAGGTTTGTCGAGAGCCAGAGTGATGTTAGAATATAAATATTATTTCAATATGGATGGGTTGGATGCTTTTCGAAATCTTTGGGATTATAAAGGCAGTCTGTTTGCTTTAAACAACTCTGAACTTGTGTTTAGCAATGTGTTGGTTTGAGCTGACTGTTTGTATGGCTCACTATTGAGTGAATAAATGTGTTTTTAAAAATCAACATCTGTTCCCCTCTCTCTCTCTGTTCCCCCCTCTCTCTCTCTGTTCCTCTCTCTCTCTCTCTCTGTTCCTCTCTCTCCCTCTCTGTTCCCCTCTCACTCTCTCTGTTCCTCTCTCTCTCTCTGTTCCCCTCTCTCTCTCTCTGTTCCCCCCTCTCTCTCTCTGTTCCTCTCTCACTCTCTCTGTTCCTCTCTCCCTCTCTGTTCCCCTCTCACTCTCTCTGTTCCTCTCTCTCTCTCTGTTCCCCTCTCTCTCTCTCTGTTCCCCCCTCTCTCTCTCTGTTCCTCTCTCACTCTCTCTGTTCCTCTCTCCCTCTCTGTTCCCCTCTCACTCTCTCTGTTCCTCTCTCTCTCTCTGTTCCCCTCTCTCTCTCTCTGTTCCTCTCTCTCTCTCTCTCTGTTCCTCTCTCTCCCTCTCTGTTCCCCTCTCACTCTCTCTGTTCCTCTCTCTCTCTCTGTTCCCCTCTCTCTCTCTCTGTTCCCCCCTCTCTCTCTCTGTTCCTCTCTCTCCCTCTCTGTTCCCCTCTCACTCTCTCTGTTCCTCTCTCTCTCTCTGTTCCCCTCTCTCTCTCTCTGTTCCCCCCTCTCTCTCTCTGTTCCTCTCTCACTCTCTCTGTTCCTCTCTCCCTCTCTGTTCCCCTCTCACTCTCTCTGTTCCTCTCTCTCTCTCTGTTCCCCTCTCTCTCTCTCTGTTCCCCCCTCTCTCTCTCTGTTCCTCTCTCACTCTCTCTGTTCCTCTCTCCCTCTCTGTTCCCCTCTCACTCTCTCTGTTCCTCTCTCTCGCTCTGTTCCCCTCTCACTCTCTCTGTTCCTCTCTCTCTCTCTCTCTCCCTCTCTCTCTCTCTCTGTTCCTCTTTCTCTCTCTCTCTGTTCCTCTCTCTCTCTCTCTGTTCCTCTCTCTCTCTCTGTTCCTCTCTCTCCCTCTCTGTTCCCCTCTCTCTCTCTGTTCCTCTCTCTCTCTCTCTCTGTTCCTCTCTCCCTCTCTCTCTCTCTGTTCCTCTCTCTCCCTCTCTGTTCCTCTCTCTCTCCCTCTCTGTTCCTCTCTCTCGCTCTCTCTGTTCCTCTCTCCCTCTCTCTCTCTCTCTGTTCCTCTCTCTCCCTCTCTGTTCCTCTCTCCCTCTCTCTCTCTCTCTGTTCCTCTCTCTCCCTCTCTGTTCCTCTCTCTCGCTCTCTCTGTTCCTCTCTCCCTCTCTCTCTCTCTCTGTTCCTCTCTCTCTCTCTCTGTTCCTCTCTCTCCCTCTCTGTTCCTCTCTCCCTCTCTCTCTCTCTCTGTTCCTCTCTCTCTCTCTCTGTTCCTCTCTCTCCCTCTCTGTTCCTCTCTCCCTCTCTCTCTCTCTCTGTTCCTCTCTCTCTCTCTCTCTCCCTCTCTCTCTCTCTCTGTTCCTCTCTCTCTCTCTCTCTGTTCCTCTCTCTCCCTCTCTGTTCCTCTCTCTCTCCCTCTCTGTTCCTCTCTCTCCCTCTCTGTTCCCCTCTCACTCTCTCTGTTCCTCTCTCTCTCGCTCTGTTCCTCTCTCACTCTCTCTGTTCCTCTCTCCCTCTCTCTCTGTTCCTCTCTCCCTCTCTCTCTGTTCCTCTCTCACTCTCTCTGTTCCTCTCTCCCTCTCTCTCTGTTCCTCTCTCCCTCTCTCTCTGTTCCTCTCTCCCTCTCTCTCTCTCTCTGTTCCTCTCTCTCCCTCTCTGTTCCTCTCTCCCTCTCTCTCTCTCTCTGTTCCTCTCTCTCCCTCTCTGTTCCTCTCTCTCGCTCTCTCTGTTCCTCTCTCCCTCTCTCTCTCTCTCTGTTCCTCTCTCTCTCTCTCTGTTCCTCTCTCTCCCTCTCTGTTCCTCTCTCTCTCCCTCTCTGTTCCTCTCTCCCTCTCTCTCTCTCTCTGTTCCTCTCTCTCTCTCTCTCTGTTCCTCTCTCCCTCTCTGTTCCTCTCTCTCTCGCTCTGTTCCTCTCTCACTCTCTCTGTTCCTCTCTCTCGCTCTGTTCCTCTCTCACTCTCTCTGTTCCTCTCTCTCGCTCTGTTCCTCTCTCCCTCTCTGTTCCTCTCTCTCTCGCTCTGTTCCCCTCTCTCTCTCTCTGTTCCTCTCTCTCGCTCTGTTCCTCTCTCACTCTCTCTGTTCCTCTCTCCCTCTCTCTCTCTCTCTGTTCCTCTCTCTCCCTCTCTGTTCCTCTCTCTCTCCCTCTCTGTTCCTCTCTCTCGCTCTCTCTGTTCCTCTCTCCCTCTCTCTCTCTCTCTGTTCCTCTCTCTCCCTCTCTGTTCCTCTCTCTCTCCCTCTCTGTTCCTCTCTCTCTCTCTCTCTGTTCCTCTCTCTCTCTCTCTGTTCCCCTCTCTCTCGCTCTGTTCCTCTCTCCCTCTCTGTTCCCCTCTCACTCTCTCTGTTCCTCTCTCTCTCTCTGTTCCCCTCTCTCTCTCTCTGTTCCTCTCTCTCTCTCTCTCCCTCTCTCTCTCTCTCTGTTCCTCTCTCTCTCTCTCTCTGTTCCTCTCTCTCTCTCTCTGTTCCTCTCTCTCTCTCTGTTCCTCTCTCTCTCTCTCTCTCTCTGTTTCTCTCTCTCTCTCTCTCTGTTCCTCTCTCTCTCTCTCTGTTCCTCTCTCTCTCTCTCTCTGTTCCCCCCTCTCTCTCTCTGTTCCTCTCTCTCTCTCTCTCTGTTCCTCTCTCTCTCTCTGTTCCTCTCTCTCTCTCTCTCTGTTCCTCTCTCCCTCTCTCTCTCTCTCTGTTCCTCTCTCTCTCTCTCTCTGTTCCCCTCTCTCTCTCTCTGTTCCTCTCTCTCTCTGTTCCTCTGTTCCTCTCTCTCTCTCTCTCTCTCTCTCTCTGTTCCCCTCTCTCTCTCTCTGTTCCTCTGTTCCTCTCTCCCTCTCTGTTCCTCTCTCTCCCTCTCTGTTCCTCTCTCTCCCTCTCTGCTCCTCTCCCTCCCTCTCTGTTCCTCTCTCTCCCTCTCTCTTCCTCTCTGTTCCTCTCTCTCTCCCTCTCTGTTCCTCTCTCTCTCTCTCTCTGTTCCTCTCTCTCTCGCTCTGTTCCCCTCTCTCTCTCTCTGTTCCTCTCTCTCTCTGTTCCTCTGTTCCTCTCTCTCTCTCTCTCTCTCTCTCTCTGTTCCCCTCTCTCTCTCTCTGTTCCTCTCTCTCTCTGTTCCTCTGTTCCTCTCTCCCTCTCTGTTCCTCTCTCTCCCTCTCTGTTCCTCTCTCTCCCTCTCTGTTCCTCTCTCTCCCTCTCTGTTCCTCTCTCTCCCTCTCTGTTCCTCTCTCTCCCTCTCTGTTCCTCTCCCTCCCTCTCTGTTCCTCTCTCTCCCTCTCTCTTCCTCTCTGTTCCTCTCTCTCTCCCTCTCTGTTCCTCTCTCTCTCCCTCTCTGTTCCTCTCTCTCTCGCTCTGTTCCCCTCTCTCTCTCTCTGTTCCTCTCTCTCGCTCTGTTCCTCTCTCACTCTCTCTGTTCCTCTCTCCCTCTCTCTCTCTCTCTGTTCCTCTCTCTCCCTCTCTGTTCCTCTCTCTCTCCCTCTCTGTTCCTCTCTCTCGCTCTCTCTGTTCCTCTCTCCCTCTCTCTCTCTCTCTGTTCCTCTCTCTCTCTCTCTGTTCCTCTCTCTCCCTCTCTGTTCCTCTCTCTCTCCCTCTCTGTTCCTCTCTCTCTCTCTCTCTGTTCCTCTCTCTCTCTCTCTGTTCCCCTCTCTCTCGCTCTGTTCCTCTCTCCCTCTCTGTTCCCCTCTCACTCTCTCTGTTCCTCTCTCTCTCTCTGTTCCCCTCTCTCTCTCTCTGTTCCTCTCTCTCTCTCTCTCCCTCTCTCTCTCTCTCTGTTCCTCTCTCTCTCTCTCTCTGTTCCTCTCTCTCTCTCTCTGTTCCTCTCTCTCTCTCTCTCTCTCTGTTTCTCTCTCTCTCTCTCTCTGTTCCTCTCTCTCTCTCTCTGTTCCTCTCTCTCTCTCTCTCTGTTCCCCCCTCTCTCTCTCTGTTCCTCTCTCTCTCTCTCTCTGTTCCTCTCTCTCTCTCTGTTCCTCTCTCTCTCTCTCTCTGTTCCTCTCTCCCTCTCTCTCTCTCTCTGTTCCTCTCTCTCTCTCTCTCTGTTCCCCTCTCTCTCTCTCTGTTCCTCTCTCTCTCTGTTCCTCTGTTCCTCTCTCTCTCTCTCTCTCTCTCTCTCTGTTCCCCTCTCTCTCTCTCTGTTCCTCTCTCTCTCTGTTCCTCTGTTCCTCTCTCCCTCTCTGTTCCTCTCTCTCCCTCTCTGTTCCTCTCTCTCCCTCTCTGTTCCTCTCCCTCCCTCTCTGTTCCTCTCCCTCCCTCTCTGCTCCTCTCTCTCTCTCTCTGTTCCTCTCTCTCTCCCTCTCTGTTCCTCTCTCTCCCTCTCTGCTCCTCTCTCTCCCTCTCTGCTCCTCTCTCTCTCTCTCTCCCTCTCTCTCCCTCTCTGCTCCTCTCTCTCCCTCTCTGTTCCTCTCTCTCCCTCTCTGATCCTCTCTCTCCCTCTCTGTTCCTCTCTCTCCCTCTCTGTTCCTCTCTCTCCCTCTCTCTCTCTGTTCCTCTCTCTCCCTCTCTGTTCCTCTCTCTCCCTCTCTGTTCCTCTCTCTCCCTTTCTGTTCCTCTCCCTCCCTCTCTGCTCCTCTCCCTCCCTCTCTGTTCCTCTCTCTCCCTCTCCCTCCCTCTCTGTTCCTCTCTCTCCCTCTCTGTTCCTCTCTCTCCCTCTCTCTCTCTCTCTGTTCCTCTCTCTCTCTCTCTCTGTTCCTCTCTCCCTCTCTCTCCCTCTCTGTTCCTCTCCCTCCCTCTCTGTTCCTCTCTCTCCCTCTCTGTTCCTCTCCCTCCCTCTCTGTTCCTCTCTCTCCCTCTCTGTTCCTCTCTCTCCCTCTCTGCTCCTCTCTCTCCCTCTCTGTTCCTCTCCCTCCCTCTCTGTTCCTCTCTCCCTCTCTCTCCCTCTCTGTTCCTCTCCCTCCCTCTCTGTTCCTCTCTCTCCCTCTCTGTTCCTCTCCCTCCCTCTCTGTTCCTCTCTCTCCCTCTCTGCTCCTCTCTCTCCCTCTCTGTTCCTCTCCCTCCCTCTCTGTTCCTCTCTCTCCCTCTCTGCTCCTCTCCCTCCCTCTCTGTTCCTCTCTCTCCCTCTCTGTTCCTCTCTCTCCCTCTCTCTCTCTCTCTGTTCCTCTCTCTCTCTCTGTTCCTCTCTCTCTCTCTCTCTGTTCCTCTCTCCCTCTCTCTCTCTCTCTGTTCCTCTCTCTCTCTCTCTCTGTTCCTCTCCTTCCTGCACTGCATGCTGGGAGTGTGAGTGAGTGGGTGTGTGAATGTGTGTGGTGAGTGCGTGGAGCCGCTGAGTGAGTTTGGGACGTTTGGACTGTTTTTTTCCGGGAAACTTTGGGCTTTATGGGTGGTTAACAGGTAAGGCAAGTTTATTTCATTGTGTTGTGTGGAGTGAAGAATTTTAGCTAATTGGCCGTTTTTTTCCTTGAGTTATGGCGTCCCTCTCCAGTGAGGGTTCGCCTCCCCTGTCTATCAGACATGGGGCCAGGGTGGTGGCCCCCCAGCAGTACACCGTGGAGCAGGTTCTGCTGGCTGTCGGTGAACAGGTGGGCCATGAGAACATAACTTATGGCTCTCGGATGAACAAGGCTGTGGTGGCTTTTCTCCGTGAGGAGCGCTTGGTTCACCTGTTGGTTGAAAGGGGGATCATTCTGGATGATTTGTTTGTGGCTGTTTTGCCACTGTTTGTGCCGTCTACGCGGGTCACCGTGTCCGGTGTCCCGCCGTTCATCCCGAATGAACTACTTGAAAAGGAACTGACCCGCTTTGGCAAGTTTGCTAGCGGGTTCAGGGTTGTTCGTCTTGGCTGCAAAGACGCCAGACTGCAGCACGTTCAGTCACTGCGAAGGCAGGCTTTCATGTACCTGAATCGCAGACACTGGAGGTGTCCTTTAAAGTGAGATATGAAAATGGTTTATATACTGTTTACGCAAGTGCAGGTAGCATGAAGTGCTTTGAGTGTGGTGATGTTGGCCATAAACGCTCTTCCTGCCCTCATAAAGAGCGGGAGGTGCGTGGTGACACAGGTGAGCAAGAGGCTCATGCTAGTGGGGCAAGTGAGCGGGAGCGCGCTGTAGCTGCCGGTACGGGGGAACAGCCGGCTTGTAGCGGTGCGGACGAGCAGCCGTCTACGAGCAGCGCTGTCATCGGCGAGCCGCTAGCGGCTCAGGGTGACAGAATGGAGGTCGCAGCCAGTGCTCCACAGGCTGCGCTAGAAGACCAGGGGGTAGTACAGGGGACCAATGAGGTGGAGGATGGATTTGATAACATACAGGACGGGGAAAGTGTGGAGGAAAATCGGGACAGTGGGCAGGCCAAAGTAACGGCAAGTGAGGTGGGTGTTGCGAATGTAATTTCAGGTTCTTTGAGCGCAGAAAATGAGGAAGACGACTTGTTGGAAGATGATTCCCTGTCACAATGCTCTGATGTTGTTTCACAAGAGGACCATCAGCAGTCGTATTCCTTAGGAGATATAAACCGCTTTTTGGATGAGACTTTTGGTATGCAGTCCGTGGAAGTTGCAGAGTTTTTTCCGGATGTTGATCTTTTTATGAAATCTGTTCTGAAACTGAGAAGAGTTGTTGGTTATGAACAATTGAGCAAACAAAAAAGATTCCGTCTTAAAAAGATCTTGACTAAGTTGAGGAGGGAAAAACGAGGGAAAACTCCTTTAAAAGCATAGTAAAATGTTTGGAGCACTATGGGTGTCTTTCTGGAAGCGTCTCACTGTCTTTTCTCTTTTTCTCCTCCTCTTCTCTCTGTCTTTTATGGCAAGTTTGAGAGTAGGTACACTTAACATTAATGGGGGTAGGAATAGGGAAAGGCGTGCAGTCTTAGTGGAGCTTAGCAAGAACAAAAACATTGATGTGTTCTTTTTACAGGAAACACATAGCACTGTAGATAATGAGACAGAATGGGGAATGAGTTGGAGTGGGCCGGCTTTTTTAAGTCATGGTACCAACCTTAGTGCGGGTGTAGCAATTTTATTTTCTAGGCACCTTCACCTGTCACATGTTTCTGTCTGTGAGATAGAGCAGGGAAGGGCACAGGTAGTAAAAGCAACCATCAAGGGAATATCTTTTGCTTTTTGAATGTATACGCCCATAACTCAGCTGCGGGTCGTGTGCGATTATTTCGCAAAATTAGTGATGAGTTATCAAAATTAAACAGTGGTTCAATAATAGTGGTGGGAGGGGACTGGAATTGCACAACCCACCCTTCGGTTGACAGAAACACAGGAGAGCCTCATCCACCTTCGGGCTCACTTTTGTCTACAGTCATTCTTCAGAATGGTTTGACTGATGTGTGGAGAAAGCTCCATCCTACAACCAGACAGTATACATATGTAAAGGTCTCTGAGAGCAATGTGAAGGCAGCTAGGCTTGATAGATTATATATCAACCAGACGTACAATAATAGGCTAGTTGACGCAGAGATTTCACCTGTTGGTTTTTCTGATCATCATTTAGTGACTGCGGATATTTCTTTATTGATGCATTCTAATGTCTGTTCACACTGGCGCTTTAGCGTGCAGCTGATTCATGACACAGAGTTCTGTCGAGCTTTTTCTGACTTCTGGTGCCACTGGAAACTAAAGAAAACGGACTTTTGCAACTTGGCTCAATGGTGGGAGGTGGGGAAAACACAGATAAAGCTTTTTTGTCAACAATACACATCACATGCAACAGCCACTGTTAAAGACTACTTTGAGGACTTAGAACGAGAGCTCAAGAGGCTGGAGACTGAGATTATAAGTGGGACGGACAATACAAATAATACCTGGGACAGTAGGAGGAAGGCTTTGGGTAAGTTTCTTCACGAGAGAGCAAAGGGTGCTCTTATTAGGACTCGGATTTCTACTATTAAGGAAATAGATGCCCCGACTAGGTTCTTTTTTAGGCTGGAGAAAAGGGTTCAAGAGTCACACCAAATGTTGCACCTAAGGCTTCCAGATGGGAAGGTGACATCTGACCCAGCGACAATGAGGAAGCTCGCCATTGACTTTTATGCCGGCCTCTTTAGTGCTGACGAAGATGCTGGTGGGGCTGCCACGGCTGGATGAGGCCGAATCGGCTGTGTTGGAGTCTGCTATTTCTTTTGTGGAGATGTCTTCAGCGGTTCGACAACTCAACGGTGGTCGGTCATCAGGAGTTGATGGTCTTCCTGCGGAATTTTACCAAAAATTCTGGTCGCTGATAGGAGAGGACATTTATGAAGTTTTCACGTACTGTATGACCACTGGGATCTTACCAACAAGTTACACAAGGGCAGTCTTGACTTTACTGCCAAAGAAAGGGGACCTGGGCTTGCTCAAAAATTGGAGGCCTATCTCTTTGCTTTGTACGGACTACAAAATTCTTGCGAAATGTCTTTCTAATAGGTTGAAGACCTGTATTGACATGATTGTTGATGTGGATCAAGCGTACTGTGTCCCTGAAAGAACTATTATGGACAACTTGTTTTTAATTCGAGACATTGTTGATCTGGCCAAGTTCAAGGACTTGGATGTGGGGTTTTTATCTCTGGATCAAGAGAAGGCCTTTGATCGAGTTGCTCACCACTATTTGTTTGACACTTTGGCAGCTTTTGGGTTTGGGAACATTTTTATTTCTTGGATTAAATTGTTGTATTCGAATGCTACTGTCATGTTAAAAGTGGGGGGAGGGTTAAGTTGGCCTGTTCCAGCTCAGAGGGGCATTAGGCAGGGATGCCCTCTTTCTGGTATGTTGTACACACTGGCCATTGAACCCCTTTTACACCATCTTAGACAGGGACTCTTAGGTTTTACCTTTGACGAAGCAGGAAATCCAGTAAAATTGTCAGCTTATGCTGATGATGTTACGGTTCTTATAACCAGTCAATGTGATATTAAAACACTCAGAAAGACGCTGGACTTGTATGAGCGAGCAACCTCCGCAAAGGTTAACTGGTCAAAGTGTGAAGGTTTTATTTTGGGAGGGTGGGTTGATGAAGGGGAGCCAATGTTACCGGCAGACTTACAGTGGAACAGGGAGGGACTGAAGTGTTTGGGGGTGTTTTTGGGAACTGATGCTTTTCAGGGGAAGAACTGGGAGGGTGTAGTTGAGAAAATTGCTGCCCGGTTGTCTCGATGGACTTGGGTCCTGCCACAGTTGTCTTATAGGGGAAGGACTTTGGTTGTTAACGACCTGGCTGCTTCTGTACTCTGGCACCGTGCCACTGTTATTGAGCCTCCAGCCTCTCTTCTCAAGGAGATACAAAAACGACTGGTTAATTTCCTTTGGGGAGGGTTTCACTGGATCAGGTCTGCTGTTCTGTCTCTACCTGTGTCAGAGGGGGGTCAGGGTTTGATTGACCTTCGCAGCCGGATCACAGCGTTCCGTCTTCAGACAGCACAGCGTTATCTTTATCAAAGACAACAACCACCCTGGTTCAAGACAGCATCTACGTTGCTTCACAGGATAAAGGACCTAATATATGACAAGCACCTGTTTCTCATAGACCTGACTGGCATGGATCTTTCGCAGACCTCTGTTTTTTACCAGTCTGTTTTGACTGCTTGGAAGACTGTTTTTAAAGTGCAGAGAGACTGTTCTCAATTTTATGGTGATGTTGGTGAGGAGCCTCTTTTTTACAATTCCTTGGTGCCAAGTAGGATGCTCAGCACTGCTAGTGTGCAGAGGTTCCTCGTAAATGCTGGTCTTACCAAGCTGGCGGGCCTGAGGACGGCAGGGCAGTGGAAAACGGCTGCCAAGTTGGCTCAGGAGACTGGGATCAGGTCTCTGCGCTTTCTGGAGAAGCTGGTGGAAGAAGTCATGGGTGTTCTTCCTGGACTCGTGAGGGCTGCACTGGGGACTCGCTCTGCAGGTAGTCAACCAAGTTCAGCTGACTTCCCTTCGCTGTCTGTTTGTGCTGTAGTTGGGGAGCAGGATGAGGAGGGAGGCTCTCTTCTTTCCTTTCGGACACCTGTTCTGGGTGACCTGTCACGGATTTCAAAGAAGGCTATATATGAGGTGGCTGTAAAGGTGCTGAACAGGGGATTGTTGGCTGGTGTTCTGGAGTCGAAGTGGTCAGGTGTGTTGGCTCCGGGGTCGTCTCCGAGGGGCAGCTGGAGGTCCCTGTACAAACCTCCCATAGAGAAACGCAGTGCGGATCTCCAGTGGAGAATAGTGCATGGGGCCGTGGCTACGAACAGACATGTGGCGCATATGGATCCACAAACAGGGACCCACTGTCTTTTCTGTCTGACTGAGGAAACACTGCAGCACCTGTGGCTTGGCTGTTCCAGGCTAGCTGGCCTTTTTTCATTGCTGCGGCAGTGGCTTGCTGGCCTTGGGAGTGTTTTGGAAGAGGGTCTCTTTATCCTGGGTCCGAGGTACTCTGCAGCGCAGCGTAGGAAGGTTTGCTTGATTAATTTTTTAATGGGTCAGGCGAAGATGAGCATATGGCTCACGAGGAGGAACAAAATGAAGGGGACAGGATCTGTTAACTTAGAACTTATGTTTAAAGGGTTAGTGGGTGCACGTTTGAAAGTAGAGTTTGTTTATTATAAGATGGTGTCCAACATTGAAGAGTTTGTCTCTATTTGGGGCATTGATGGGTTTTTGTGTACAATAACTGATGATGATTTGGTTTTGAATTTTTGAAGAAAGCCGAATGGAGTGTTTTCTGGTTTTGTTTTGTTTTTTGTGTTTATTGTATTTGAGTGGGGTTGATGGTGGGAGGGGAGGGTTGTTCATATGTTGATTTGGCATGTTTTTTCAGTTATGGTTGTGTGTTGAAGTATTGATGTAATAAAGGTGTGTTAAAGGTCAAAGGTCTCTGTTCCTCTCTCTCTCTTCCTCTCTCTCTCCCTCTCTGTTCCTCTCTCTCTGTTCCTCTCTCTGTTCCTCTCTCTGTTCCTCTCTCTCTGTTCCTCTCTCTCCCTCTCTGTTCCTCTCTCTCTGTTCCTCTCTCTCTCTCTCTGTTCCTCTCTCTCCCTCTCTGTTCCTCTCTCTGTTCCTCTCTCTCTGTTCCTCTCTCTGTTCCTCTCTCTGTTCCTCTCTCTCTGTTCCTCTCTCTCTGTTCCTCTCTCTCTCTCTCTCTGTTCCTCTCTCTCTGTTCCTCTCTCTCTCTCTCTCTGTTCCTCTCTCTGTTCCTCTCTCTCTGTTCCTCTCTCTGTTCCTCTCTCTCTGTTCCTCTCTCTGTTCCTCTCTCTCTGTTCCTCTCTCTGTTCCTCTCTCTCTCTCTCTGTTCCTCTCTCTCTCTCTCTTCCTCTCTATCTCCCTCTCTGTTCCTCTCTCTCCCTCTTTGTGCTGACAATCAAGCCAAACACCAACATCATCAAATATACAGTTGAAAGCAGATATTTACATACTCTTCAGATAAAAACACAAACACTTTTTTAATTGTAACATCAAATCAGACTAAATGTTTATTTTTTTTAGATTGATAAATATAAAAAACATATTTGTTAACTTTAAGAGTGTCAGATTTGGCCGGCGGTCATAGGTTCTGTCCAATAATATGACGCGAGACTGGAGTAAAATACATCCATTGATTGGCACTTTATTAAAGAAGGCACATGTTAACAGCACAAAAACACTAACTACAACTAAACAAAATGGCTTCCTTTTATACTCTACCTTTCCAGGTGAGCATCCGGAATAGCCCAAGTATGGGGGTTAACTAATCAACATGAAACCATAACCCTCCACACAAACAAACATACAATAACATTAAAGCACATCACAAACATATACATATTTCCAACACGTACTACAAACAAACCAATAACATAAGCTTCACCCATTACTATCTAAATTAAAACCCTCTTTAACCATACTCCCTAACCTGGCACACTGGTCTGCTCCACGAGCTCTTAAACAGGTGATTGAGCCGCTTTCACTCTTTTGCTCCACATCCTGCAAGAAGCAACCAGGACAGGTGAGTACCTTTACAAGTTCTCATTTCACATATATTTAGATTACTGACAAATGATTAACTGCAATTTTGAGGCGCGATGGATTTTTCTTGGACACGCGTTGAGGTGCGAATGTGCACGCGTCAAATTAGGGGCGTTTGGGGCGTTTTCGCTCGCGTCTATCGCGTTCGGTGTGAACACACCGTTAGGGGGGATTTACGCACAGTCGTAAATTCCCACAGTGTGCACTATGTGCTTGGAATATTGTGTGTAGTTTTTGTTTTATACAGTTGTCAGCCAGGCATCTAACTATGAAAAAATTACACTCCAAAAGACCCCGGGCTTCTGAAAAAAACAACCAGGGCTTAAGCCCAGTAAGCTACCCCCCCCGCTCTGCCACTGATCAGGAAGTCTACAGATTTTATGACTGAAAAGAATGTGACTTTGTGTTCACACCGAACACGATAGACGCGACCAGAGCGTCAGGTTTACATGTAAAGTCAATGGTGAAGCGTGATGACGCGTGATTGCAGGTCCCGCGAAAATTCAGAAGCAGATTTGCGTCACGAAAACGTGTCAAACGCCCGAATAAAACCACGCGCGTCAGTTTTTGTGTTGCATTTTGTGCATTCGCGCTTATCGCGTCTACCGCTCTAGTTGGAAAAATCTGAACTCCAGCGTCAATTCCCGCTGCGACAACCAATCAGGAGCCTGGTGACGTGGCTCTGACCTAGGTCAAAGGGGCAGGTCCAGCCAAAGCCCTTCATACTTCATTCAATATGGAGGAAAGGCTAATCAACGCCGTACCAAACCACCCTGTACGACACCAGCTGCTTTCTGTACCAAGACAGGAATATAAAGGACCGAGCTTGGAGGAAGATATGTGAAGAGATCGGGCAACCTGGTAAGTTCATTCATTTCTTTTTTGAAAATATTGACTGACCCGGGGAAGCCGCACAAGAGCTAGCAAGCCCGCCTACTGCCCCGCTACTTTCCCACTGATGTACAAATACCTTTCTGCTTTTATGCATGTTGTCAATCAAGGCTTTATTCGTCACATGCAGGTTGCCCTGCAGTGAAATGGGACCCCCCCCCCCCCCCCCCCCCCCGACCCCCCCGACCTTACATACACACACAGACATTACATGGGGATACAAGTCGGAGATTGGTAGCATTGGAGAAAAACATTGAAATGTACATTACAATGGGAAAGTACAAGAGGAAAAAAAGAGACCCCTTCTCATGCTGTGCTTCCATGGCAGGACAGCATGAGAACAGGAAACAAAAAAACTCCTCTGCACAAAAAGCACATAAATGTCCACAACACAACATTGGGAAGACATAACAAGCCACACGGTAGGGTGATGGGTAAGGAGTAGTCTGAAGCGAACCCAGCAGCCGCCTCGCACAGCGCTATCTTATCCAGCGCGGCACGTAGACCCGCCGTGTTCCCCCACAGGAAACAAGCATCGAAGGCGTTTGGCAAGGGAGGGGGATGAGTGTGTGGTTATCAGTGTAAGTGTATGTGTTTGCGTGTCAATAGTTCAGCGGAGACAGTGTCCTTCGCCCTGCCAGGCTAAGTAAACAGTCTACCAGCCAACCCAGGTGGCCTTGCATGGAATGGGAAGGAACAGTCTCAACATAGTCGTTATCAGGGATTGTTTTGTTCGGCTCCAGCCTTGAGCCCGCAGCTGGCGCCGGAGGGGTAGCCGCATTAAGATGGCGATTTCTTTCCAACAGCCCATGAGAATTTCGAGCTGTTTTTGTTTTAGCACACCGACGCTGGTCTCTCCATCTCCCGTTGGATAGCCGCCAGTTTCTCCATGATGTTGTTTACCTTCAATTCCGTGGTCTTGTCAATCTTTTTCTCACAGAGCAGATTCTGAGACCTCACGACCGCAGCCAACTGATCCGTGATGTTTTCCAGCTTCCGCCCATGGTTGTTAATTTGAGCTGATTCTTCCCTGATGTAACCCAGTATCCGCTCAGAGATGTTATTCTGAGTATTCACTGCAGCCGCAATAACCTCCAAGCTCTTGACCATGTCCCCGTCTGTGAGCCCTTTCTGAGAAGCCGCGCCTCGTCCAGTCATTTCAATCTCAGCGGGCAGCTTTGTGGGGGTTTGAGCAGCCGGTTCCACTTTCTTAATTCTCCGATAAGCCAGGGCCAAGCCAGCTCCGATCAGCAAGAACCCTGTTATCATGGTTCCGAATAGGTAGATATCTTCAGCGTCCTCGATCGACAGTCCCGCCAGGCATACGATCCTCCATTTCTGCCACCCGTCCATCGTGTATCCGGCAGGGAAAGTCCCTCCAGGGCACTCAGGCTCTCCCGAGCCCAAACTTCTCGTTGAGAAGAGGGTGTCAATAGCATTCAGAGACCAGTTGATCAAATCCATAGTTCTCTTTAGGTTTTAGACACAGACTGTGAGAGAGTGTTCCAGGGAAGTAAGAAGAAAAAACACGAGACAAGACAAGGACATAAGCGGCTAAGCAGGGAAGATAGGGGAAGGAGGAGAGGAGAAAAGTGCGACCGCCTTCGCTGAGAGCCAAACGAGAAGCATATAGGAGTCATATAGGAATATATGTTATTGTTTATTAATAAACAACACAGTGGTCCAGCTGTTCATCCGTCACTGCCTCGCTTTTTCGCTAATTTTTTTATTGCACCGTACAGCTTTCAACAATGCGCATTGCATTCTGCAGCCTGATTGACAAATCTCCTCCGTGCTGTGTCTCCTGCGCTTGCCAAACTTATCATGTTTGGTTTTGATAATGTAATATTTAAAGAAATTAGTTTACTGCTGAACTGTATATAACCATCATCCTTAACATTACATTAATTATCATTTCATCAAAGTGTTTATTGAAGCTGCTGGCATCATGTTATAAGTTATATTATAGGGGTTATCATAATCTAATATTAACATGTTTATTACAGGTGCAGTTATAACTACTTTAAAATGATTGAGTTAATATATATATATCATAACTCATAGCCTGAGTATATGGTTACAGTAAAATAGTAGCTGAGCAAAGGCCTGAATGTATTCAGCTTCTTGTGGTATTTGAGTTTGCTTAGTTACAGGTGACGAAAGGATGTCCAGTCCATGGGGACCTCAAAGGCCTGAGATCTTCACCATATTTGGATGGATGGGGAACTTCTGTGTCTGCAGTTATCTCTTAAAATACATGAATGTTCTGTACATGCAAATTATGTGACTGTAAACGCAAGAGGGGGCGTTACAATACCCTGATGGGATAAAAGCAATCTAGAGTGTATTTTGGGCAGAGATGTACAACTGATGTTTTGCAGTTTACACCTCTCCACGCTGCGTGCATTCATTAAAATCAATTGTTTGACCGACCTCTTCTGGACCATCATTGTTTTACTCTCGTCCTCAATTTCGAACCCGTAACATTTGGTGCATTGGCCGAGGGTTGAGAGAGGGAGAAAGTTGGAGATTGAGACCGAGAGGGTCCGAGGTACTCAAACGGCCAGACACGAGTCAGTGGTCGAAGTGAGTTGACATAAGCCGGCTTATCTAAAGGTAAGGCACTACCTGTTGAATTATTTCCAAACTGTGCCAGATTGACGATTACAAAATTGAAAGTCTACTCACTGAAAATTACTGGTAAAGGTCTGTTTTGATTTTGGTGAAAATCTCATGAGAATTGAAGTTGAAGTAATGATAATGTAAGGTTAAGTGACAGTACTGATTAAAGGAAAAGCAGTTGGACTGCTACAAGGATTTAAGTAGTTGGACTACTAAATAGGAATAGGTAAAAGTAACGGAAATAGGTAAAGGACAAGTTAAAGTAGTTGGACTACTGAATTTAGGAAATAGGTCATTTGAAATCTGTATATGGTCATACAGTTATAATTGAATATAAAGCTGGGCTTGGACATCAATAAAGTCGGTTTGGTGGTTTCATAGGATGTCTTTAAAAACATAATTAAATTTCTGTAGAACGGAACTGTGGGATGTTCTAAGAAGTGCATTGCTCAGAGGTAACGCTTGCCAAGGTCAAGGACGCTTAGACCTTGTCCTCAGTTGAGGGATAGTCAGTTGGTCACTGTGGAGCTTGGGGCACTCCAGAATAACTAGTGGTTGGACCACTTTACCGTTTGGAACGGTGTTTGCACTTTTTTGGGTAGCAAAGGTTGGACCTTGGGCGTTGGACGCTTTTAAATTGACTTAGGAACTTTAGCAATTAGACCAGATACAGGTTGGACCTGATACTGGGATATTGACAATAAAAAACTTGGAGTTTGTCCCTTGGAGGGTTAATTAAAATTTGTCGAAATTGTGTAGGTTTAAAATGTCAGGCCTAATACTGCAGTTGTAATTATAAAGACGTCTGGGTAAAATTGTGTGTCAGAGGAGTCTGTGAGTCAGGCTGGTACTATTTTTAGACTGTGTGTGTCTGTGAAAATGCAAATAAGGAAGCTGAGAGGTGCATAGAGGATGAGGAAGTTTATAGAGACTGCTAGACATTGCTGATGGCTGTATTTAAGACGCTGGTTTTGTTTATGACAATATTGTAAGTAAAGTTTTATTTCTTGCCATGACTGTATGACTTTTGCGGGGTTTTGAGATAGGATACATAAACTGTTGATACTTAGGACCGTTATTTGGGTTCTGAGAACTGAAATTGAATTTGAGATAATTTAATCAAACTAAGATGTTTTAGGATTTTTAGATGGGTTTTGTTTCAGTTTGAGATAATATACACAGTTACATTTGGTGTTTATCAGGTACTGTGGTTGACTTTGAGTGATACATATAGGTGTAAGTCGTTTGATGTTTGTTGGGTTAAGGAGGACTTTAGAAGATTGTAAGTGGTTTTTCGGTTAGTCAGATAATATATAAATGGTTAGATTTGACAGACTTGTTTACAGTTTGGCTTTATGTTAATATAGGTTGCAGCTGGCACAGAGGAAACACAGCACAACATCTTAAGGGTTTAAAATAATAATAAATAAATGAATGAAGTTTTTTAAGGGTTCTTGTGTGTGTTTTTAGGGATAGTTTTTTGTGGGTTTTTAGGGGGAGTGTGTGGTTGTGTGTGTCAAACGGGAGGTCTGAATACAGCTAGTGAGCTGGTGACAGACGCTGTAACATGAAAACAGAGGAATTAGAGACTAGAATGTCCTAGAAAGCAATAAAATGCAAATTAAGAAGATGTGAACTGCTTAAACCACAGTTGGTTTCACAAGCACTGCTGCAAACATTGTTGAATGCGTGTGTTTAAGACGCCATTTATGTTTATTAGAGGGTTATAAATAAAGTTTTGAGTGCTGTAGTGGATGTATAGTAATTGACTGAGTTTTGAGTTATATATATATATATATATGGAGTGCATTGTATATACTTAAGACTAACATATTACTTTCAGTAGTAACCTCTCTTCAGAAATAAAGGCTGTGGTGTTTTATTTTTCCAGTTATGCGTGTGCTGTGAGAAGGATTAGAGGTTTAAATTGTTATTATTTGATTTGCTCTTTCTGAGTTTGAAAACAATGCCTGTAAAATACCATTAGGAAAGCGTATTTTGAGTGATTTTAACTGTGTGAATGCTGTCAGTAGTTGATTTGAGTGACTCTGTGTGATTTGTACCAAATAGTAAATAAGTAATAATAACACTAGGGAGGTTTATAGTAGAATGAGTGAAAAGTGGGAGGTTGAGAGAAAAGGCAGTGTGTATGAGACGATTATGAGAGTATTGGGTGAATGATGTCACAAAAACTGACAAATGCAAAAAACTTGGAATATTTAAAAGGGTGTGCATGAAATAAGGGTGTATTGTTTTTAGACCAAGAGTTAGTAAAACTAAAGAGGGTTTGTAGACTGTAAATATGAAAAAACAAGGGTTTGATTAATTTGTAGAAACAGGAAAGAGAAACAGGAAATACTGTGCTGCTGTGTGTGTGAGAAGAAGGTGTGTGTGTGAGTGATGATGTTAGGGGAGAACCCAGAGAAATAGACAGACCTTAAATTCTAAGAAGATTAAGCGAATGCATGTTTTAAGAAAAGTAATAAAGTAATAAAATTATATTAATTACAGGTTTTAGAAAAGAGACAGACCGAGAGAAATAAATACATGAACTAACAATTACATTAATGAAGTGAAAACGCACGTACACAAACTGTTACATGTGAAATTATTGTTGGAAAGTTTAATACACACATGAAATAAAGAAAGCAGTTTACACTCCTTTAATTTCCAGAACCAGTGTGTCCCCCAGACCTGATAACACCCTTGCCCAGTTGGCCCCTGTATCAGGCGAGCATGGAAGGCTGGACAGCCCATGACGGGTAAGATCCCACCTCGAAACCCTGGGACGACCTAAGGCAAGGCGCAGTCACGATTGCTTGTACCTAAGTCCCGGAGTGACCTTGGAGTCACTGGAGGAGACGGGACTTCAACGGGTAAAGCCGCTGGGTACAGGCGAAGGGGAAATGCCACTAACAATGACCAGTGATGAGCCAGAGAGAGAAAACACACCCTGTCAAAAGGAGTCTGAAACACTGCAAAAGAAACATTTACGAGATCACAAAGATCACGAATAAACATTTATAAAAATCACACATACAAACAGAAAATGCACTAACCCTACAGAGATAAGCTCATGAAGAGTAATGCATAGATAGTGATTAAAACCTGCCTAAGAACACAAACATATGTAATTAAATGAGCTTGCTAATTTCATGAGTGTTAAACTAGTGTGAATGTTGAAGAAAATACACTTAAAACACACTTGGATAAAATAGAGTTGTGGAATAACTCAAACGAAGCTGTATGACAAGGGAGTGAGTTATGGAAAAAACAAACAAAAACAAAAGAGAAGTGATTAAAGTAGTTTAAGAAGGGTGACTTAGGAGCGCTGTTGCACTGATTGATAAAAAACAAGTGATTAGTATAGAAAGAAAATGAAAATAATTGAATAATGTGAGAAGGTTTAAACATGTATTTATCTTGTGACTGAGTATGAAAGTTAGTTGGAGAGCTAATGTGAGTGATGACAGAGGAGCTTGCTGTGTGTGTGTGATTGAGGCCTTGAAGGAGAAGTAAAGAGTTAAGAGGTGCAAATTTGATGAAGAGGTTTATAAATTAGTGTTGACATATTGTGAGAACGTGCTTATATGTTAGGTTGAATGTGAGTTTGGTAAAGTGCTTAAAGGGGGATATTGTGTACGAAACGGTGTAGCTTTTTACGTCTTGGGTGTGTTCTATGGGTGAAATTTAAGATTGTTGAAGATTTTTGAGGTTGTTGTTTTATTTTTAAAGAGGGAGTTTTAATAAACATGGACATGTTTAAGGGGTTTTGTAACAGTGCACTTATAAAGAAAAAACCTGTCAGGTGATTTTGTTTTGTACTTTGATGAGCTAATACTCAGCTCTCTTTTTTTCTCATTTTTGTTCTAAGCAGGCCTGCAAAAGACAACAATGAATAACGGCGCCGACAATAGTCTCAGGAAAATAAAAAGTAAGGTGACCTTTTCCGAATTACAATGGGTCAGATTGTGGGTCCCTGTCTAAGAGGATTGCAGCGAGCCAATCCAGTCCAAAAGTATAAAGAACTATTTTGCTAGAAACGAGTAAAAAAAAGAAAATAAATGATTATATAAATACACTGAGTTTGCTGAAAGTGGAAAATCTGATTATTCGTGCGGAAGTCTACCAATACCCGATGTTAATGCGTGTGAGTGAATGTGTGGGTGAATGGACGGACCAGGAAGACCATAGGTTGGACTGACTGGACACTGACAAAAGACTGGACTAAGGTTGGACACATGACTGATAACTGTTATGTTTTAAGTTTTCTTTTATAACACAGGGTGGATCATAAGTGGGAGAAACTGAGTATGAAATGTGAAGTTCTGGTTAACACACAGGCTTTGTTTCTAGGACGTTTAAAGGATGCAGGCTGTGGATGGAGCCAAGAAGGGATTTTGACATGATGATTAATTTGATTTCATTCCTTAAACACAGGTTTGAAGGCCCGGAGCAACTATACCTAATATGATATGATTAACTTTTCTTTTAATTCCCTAACCTGAGTGAAGGATTTTGAGTTTGTAACACATGAGATGTGTCACAAAAAGGGGGGTGTTAATATATGCGATTAGCTACATGAAATGTGCTCTTTTAGGGTTACTAAGCAAATGTCTACGTGACCTTTACCTAATAACCTTTGTGATGATAAACTTGTTTACCGACTTGCTCTCTTGTAGAACATACAGACTTAGGAAAGGGGAACCTCAGCTCTGAGTGTATTAGAGCTTGTAATTAAATGTGGGACTTGAAAAGAGGAAGCAAATTTGGTACAGGACGTGCTTGAGATGATTAGATGAGAGAAGGAGAAGGTCAGGAATAGTTTAAAGTAAGATTGAGAAATTAAATGGGGTAAAAGGGGGTGTAGCTTCAGGGCAGCTCACAGCCCGGCGTAAACGCAAGGTGCTGTCGCACAGCTTAAGTTATTTGGTTGATTTATTTTATGACAAAATAATAAGGAAACATTAAAAATATACAACACGTTGAGGAGATCTCTTTTGTTATATTTTAGTGTTTAACATGGAAGATGCCTCTCTGGAGCTTCTCTCCTGATGCTACTCCACCAAAAGACGCTTATCCATAGAGACTATGTCAGCTCCCAAACAGACAACAACAAACCAAGACTAGCAAAAAACAATCTGAATATAAATAATAACAAATAAAGAATAATACAGAATCCAAATATGAACGAAAGAATAAAATAGTGAAATGTGGATTATTAAATATTAAGTCTCTCTGTTAAAAGAAGTGTCTGTTAGCTGACGCCGAGCGGTCGCAGCAGATGGCTGCCCGTACCTGAGCATGGTTCTGCCGGAGGTTTCTTCCTGTTAAAAGGGAGTTTTTCCTTCACACTGTTGCCAAAGTGCTTGCTCAATAGGGGGTCACAAGATTGTTGGGTTTTTTTCTGTATATATGAAGCACCTTGAGGCAATTTTTGTTGTGATTTGGCGCTATATAAATAAAATTAAATGGGAATGTATTGAAGTAAACTTAAATGTCATAAACTAGGAATTAGTTCATTTCTCAGGGGAGAAATGAAAAAACGGGGACTGGTGTTAGGAATAAAAGCTATATTTTTAATATGAACCTGCCCATTATCTTGTTTTATGTACTTTAATAATGAAGGCTGGCTTGTAGAGCAAGGCCACCTTTTACTCACAAACAAGTGCTCAGCCAGACTGAAAAACAGGAAGTTTTAGTGCACAAGGCATATTAATAAATATAGACACAAAAAGAGGAACTCCCCATATAAACAACATTCAAAATGTGTGAAGTATAAAGTACCGAAATAACACTATATAAGTCACAGCTGATGATTCTAATGTTAGAGAGCTCTTGCAACTGGCGTCTGAGCTGTGCAGAGGTCGCTTTTAAGACAGGTACTTATGTAGGTTAACATAAGGTTGAGTCCAACAGAAGCAAGGCACCCTAAATGTGCACAGCATGCAGCAGGGGTGGCCAAAATAATATAGGAAACAGCACATGTAGGGAGAGAACACTCACTAAAAGTTCTGACTACACATAGTGTGGTGGCTTATGTGAACTTGCAGGCGTTCACTATGACATCATTAGCACAACAGAGACTGAGTAAAGTTTTAGATGCTCGAAATCTGACACTTACACATGAAGGAATCAATATGGCAGATTTAATGGGATTAGGAGGACCTAATTACTGTACTAAGAAAGCAGAACTTGAAGGGAAAGTCAGGGAAGATTTAAAAACAGGACCTGTTGGGATTTGGGATTTAGAGATTCTTTTATTGCTATCATATAATCTGTCTTATGATGACTGCATTAATAACATGTTGTACAGTATTATTTTAATAGTATTGAATATGTTTGTGATAACAGTGATGTCTCTATTTACAGGTTGAGTTTATTTCATACACAAAGCATAACTGTGCTTGTTTAGAGTTCATGTTCCGTCCAAAGGGTCTTAAGCTTCACTGGCGAGAGTGTCCAGGTGATACATGTTGAGGGAAGATGAGAACATAGCAGGTTAATTGCATGCACGCTTACAAACACACATGATTTAAATATAGGCCAGGCCGAAGGCCTGGACTTTATGTAGCTTTTAAATTGACAGCTCCTAACTTGCAGGAATGGCGTGGAGTGTAATGAATGAATGGAAAACATGTTTACAGACACAAACATGAAATGGATTTATTTTACAGGGTAAAGGTGGAACACATGTTGCTTTGTTTCTGCTTAGCAACTGCTGAGGTAAAAGGTGTTAAAGATAAATATGCAATAAGTGAACAGGAAATGTGTGAGGGTGAGCCGGGTGAAACAAAATGTTGTAGATAATGGAAACTTGTCTAACTGGCATTAACAGTAACTTTTGCATGTTATGTATATGCTTGAAGCAAAAAGAGGCGTAAATCCTGATAGAAAACTTTGAAGTGTGCTTTTTAGCGGAAATTTAGGCTGACAGGGGGATGGTGTGTATTTTACTCTGTGTTTAATAAAGCTAAAAGCGTTGCTCACACACATAAAGAGTATTGAGATTAAGTAAAGTTAATATAATGGATAGAGCCCAGAACATGATATTGTCAACCAACTTTGAATAATTAAAGGAACATTAGATGAACAAAGTAGGTTAGTGAGGTGTAGCAGAGAAAGGCTGTTTGTTTTTTATCCCTTACAGGAGAAGATTTCCACTAGAGAGGGACCCAGAAAAGGAGCAGAGACCACTTAAGCATCAAGTGTTTTCAAGTGGGAGCTGGTGTTTTATTACTGGACCACCTAGAGGACATGAGGTGGTTGTCTGATTTGCTGAGTCAGAGGACGGCTAGAGAGGGTCAGAGTGGGTCGAGGAGTGACCCAAGGAAATGGTGTGGTGATGTCTCTGGAGAGACATCAAGAGAGGGAATTGTAATATTTAAAGAAATTAGTTTACTGCTGAACTGTATATAACCATCATCCTTAACATTACATTAATTATCATTTCATCAAAGTGTTTATTGAAGCTGCTGGCATCATGTTATAAGTTATATTATAGGGGTTATCATAATCTAATATTAACATGTTTATTACAGGTGCAGTTATAACTACTTTAAAATGATTGAGTTAATATATATATATCATAACTCATAGCCTGAGTATATTGTTACAGTAAAATAGTAGCTGAGCAAAGGCCTGAATGTATTCAGCTTCTTGTGATATTTGAGTTTGCTTAGTTACAGGTGACGAAAGGATGTCCAGTCCATGGGGACCTCAAAGGCCTGAGATCTTCACCATATTTGGATGGATGGGGAACTTCTGTGTCTGCAGTTATCTCTTAAAATACATGAATGTTCTGTACATGCAAATTATGTGACTGTAAACGCAAGAGGGGGCGTTACAATACCCTGATGGGATAAAAGCAATCTAGAGTGTATTTTGGGCAGAGATGTACAACTGATGTTTTGCAGTTTACACCTCTCCACGCTGCGTGCATTCATTAAAATCAATTGTTTGACCGACCTCTTCTGGACCATCATTGTTTTACTCTCGTCCTCAATTTCGAACCCGTAACAATAACCATCACGTCCAATAGAAAAAACAGCACAAAAACACCCATAACTATGACCTTCATTCGGAAATAGACACCTGCACCGCGAGGGAAAAAGGCGCACAAAAGTGGCAGGCAGATGAAGACAAAACGCGGCATAATAATACTTTTACGTTTTGAAATCTACAAAGGTTTGCACTTTGAGAATCAACTTGTGAGAACTGTGGCTAATGTTCATGTGTGTGGGGAAAAAAAGCGTATAAAGTGCGTGGTGAGGGGCTAGTTATTCTGAGACCCCCTGCTGCAATAAATGAGGGACCACTGTATATACTTTCTCTATGACTATTGTTTAAAACCTGTTAACATTTAATATTGTCTTGATAGAACCAACTGATTCTGCAGCAGAGCATCCTGTTGTTTCTCCTGCTGCTGCACCCACAGGTATGTACAGCAAGCACTGATAGCTTTTTACTCGGTGGGATTCCCTTGTGATCACCTTTACTAAATATCTACAACCAATCTGATTATATCCTGTTTTTTTTTGTTTGTTTGTTTGTTTGTTTTCAATGTTGAAAATGAAAATCTAGTAGCAGCCTTCTCATTTCTTTGTGTTTTGTGCTGTTTTACACGCCCACAGAGGAGGACAGCTCCGAGGCAGATGAGGGACTGGTCCCAGGACGGTCCATCGGTGGTGGAGCTGGCCATCCTGGAGTCCCTGAAGAGGCCACGCCAGTCTCCAATGGAGCATTTCCTCCTCAGCCTTGTTCCTGCTCTGGAGAGCAGCTGGGTCCTTTTTATTCCTGTCTCTCTGTAAATACTGTATAGGAATTTCTTTTACTTATGTACTAATCACATTATTTTATTGTATAATGCCTTGGTGCCACTGGATTTTAACATGTCTGACACCCATACTGTAAGAAGGAAGTTGGGGGAAGCAGACAGCTCCACAGGAAGAATCTTTTGTCTCTTCGAGGACTCTGGGAGGTAGCAAGGGAGTGTGAACCTTAAGGTGTGAAACAGCTGTGTACTGCCTTTTGTTCCTGGAGAAGGTATTTAACTGAGAGCCATGCTAGGCTCAGGAAGACTCTGCTGACCCTGCCCCGCGTCATGCAGGCTCTCCACCAACTTGGTTTTCTGTTCTTTGTGTGCTTTGATTAAAGAATGTTAGCTACCGCTCACCACTCATCTGCAGGCTTTATTTAATGGAAAACTTCCACAACAAAATGGCGTCACGAACAGGATGGTCCGTGTAGTCGCTGAACAACGGTTCCGTGGACGGGCTGATTACCCCTGAGGAAAAAGGTACCTTTGTCCTACCAGCTGTTGAAGCAAAGGAAATGGAGGAGTCACGGAGCCGTGTGTTTCAGTCACCACCGAGACCATCGATTTTGAGGGGACTCCTGCAGATGGGTGAGTTGTAGCTAACTTGTATACAGTCATGGAGAGTTTTTTGTCTGGCCGAGGGGGGGGGACGCTGGCCGACTCCGGAGTTCGAGTCTCCGGAGGGAAAATTCTGGTGGTTTGAGGCCCCAGGCTTGTGTTGGGAACGGCCCATCACAAGGACAGTGGCTCGAACACGTTGTTGGGGAGAAGCCGGCCCAGACCTGTGTTCGGTCCAAGTACGTCACAGGGACAGCGATTCGGGTACACTGTTGGGGACAGGAAAATCCTGGTGGTTTGAGACCCCAGGCTTGTGTTGGGAACGGCTCATCACAAGGACAGTGGCTCGAGCACGCTGTTTGGGAGAAGCCGCCCGGGCCTGTGGTCAGTCCAAGTACGCCACAGGAACGGCGGTTCGGGTACACTGTCGGGAATCATTTCTGCGTACTACAGTGCGTGAAATGACGGTATTTTAGCACTTTTCTGCCGATAAGGGAAGAAGGCCATTGCAGAGGACGCTCTGAATGTAAAGGGAAACTGGATCCAGTAAAGCGGCAGGCCTTCCACCAGGTGGCCAGGGACAAAACTCAATGACTGTATGTTAAGAACTGTGGGTAATAGTATGTTGTGAGATGAAAGAGAATGGTTGTGTGGGAAAAGTTGATTTGTGTGTAAAAACTTTGAAAAATGGGGTTCAAAATGTTGAAAATGCGGAACAAAAAAAAAAAAAAGAGAAAAAAAAGAGAGGAGTGTAGAAATGTGTGTAAAAGTTGTTTCCAACTAGCGGGAGAGGGTGGTACTGCAGGCCACCAGCTCCCCTAGGATGGACACACAAAAATTTCTTTTTAACAGAATTGTTGATAAAAATAAACAAAAATAGGATAGGAAGGGGGTTTGGTGTTTTTCAACATAGGGCAACTACAGTCTCACTTTCTGGGTTTTAAGAAAGGAGAGTTTAGAACCAGAGAGGGGAGAAGCGTTGTTTTAAACAGTGATAAGAATGATCAAAATGTCTCAGTGTGTCACTTGCAGGTGAAGAGCAGACCCGGATCAATTTTCCACGTGCAGCAGTCGGAAGAAAATTATAGGTTAAAACCATTAGAAACACTCAAACCAAGTTTTGGCTGAATTACTTTACAGCTTAACTTCCATGTGTTTGTCACCCTGAGAACACAAGCTCCAAGAATCTCTCCCTGAAGACAAGAAATGCAGTTCCAGAACAACGAGATGGATCTCAAGAGCTCACAGCAGCACCCTGAGCAGTGAAGAAAGGTCCAGCAGCAGCAGCAGCAACAGCTGTGCGAGACAGCGACAGCAAGGAGAAAAATGGCATCATCATGACTGGATGGATGGATGTGCATTTCCAACGAGCTGCAACTTTACTGTGTGTGAATGGACCTCTGAAAAGACTGCCTGAGTTGAACATTTGCCACTTTTGGAGCAAAATGGCAAGATGAGACAGTGGAAAACACAGGACAAAGCTGAAAGACAACTGACTCTCACTGGACTGCTGCAAGAGGGGAGAGATGAGATGAGACCACAGTGGAAGGAGCAGGGAGAACATGGCTGTTTTAGTGTGGGAAATGAAATTCGGGTTTAGGAAACTGGGAAGAAAAACGACTGCCTTGCGTGGAGAATTGAAAAGTGTCTGGAGCACCGCAAAGAGGAGAGGTACACAAAAATTACACAAACAGAAAAATGCATTAATCCTACTAACACAAACACACATGCAATGAAGCTCATGAAGATCAAATAGTATTTTAAGCATGCATTGCTGTTACCATCATCTTGTCCGGTTCACTTAGTGGGTTAAGAAGTGATACATAGACTAGTGAACTAGTGTTATTTTGGGGAAGGATGATTGAATCATAGCAGGGGTGAACAGAATGCTGCAGGGGGGTCAGATGAGTGGAGACTAATAGATTATTGAGTTTCTTGTTTCTGATGTGTGGGGGAGGTCTTATCATGACATACGTCTGGGTACATGGGGGAAAACAAAACTCATTATCTAATAGAATATTGCTGTTGTGTGAGGTGTGACTGGTGGATGAAAGTTTTGGGGATTTACTTGGCTGATGCATTTCCTTTTGGTACCACTTTTAACCTACCAATTAGTTGTGTTTTGATCTATAATTCTAAGAGAGTATGCTTAGACCACTCCTAAAAAGAGGCCTTCATATTTTTTGATTTTTAACAGTGCACTGAGATTTTTGTTTGGCAATTTTCTCTTTTTCAAGCAGGCCTACAAGATCAGAATCAAAAGCGCTACACATCATGTTGAACAATCGCAAGTGAGTTTCTCCAAAAAATTAAATGGGCTCGGGAGAAAGCCACTTATTTGGGACAATCAGAAAACAAGTCCCTGCCAAAAAGGATTCAGCGAGGTAATCCAGTCTAAATTATTTTTCTTTTTTTGAAATGACGTCATTGCTGGCAGTAGAAACTTATTGCGTCACGAGAGGTTCTACTGTCAGCAAATAAAAAATGGGGACTGACTGGACTGACAAAAGCTTGACTGACTTGACACCAGTATGCAAGATTGCACCTCCACCTTGACCTGACAAAAGGGTGGATGTATGTATGTTTCTTTTTACAGGAGCAGAAAGATGACAGCAACAGGCTGCATGACCTTTGGGGCATGCAGACTTAACCTTTAATCGCCACTTTATGTGTCTTTGAATTTACCAGCAGTGTGTTATTCATGACCTTGTATTGTTTACAGTGCAGAGGTCACTGTGAGAAAGTGTGCATACAGATGCGCTGCGCTAACATCTATTTTTCCGCAGCAGAGGGCTAATCATATGATCCAATCACATGATTTACAGCAGGACACACCGCTGGCTAATGTTTTACCTTTTCTTAAGACAGGGCCTGGAGTGAAACTACTCCAGGGGAGAAGCCCTGGAATTTTTAAGAGACAATGCACAACTTTATTGTGCATGTCTAATTGTGCTAAGCTGACATAGGGCAAAAGAGGGTTTTCCGGGGAAGCTTTCATTTTTAAATTGCAGAGACCGTGACATGAGGGATATGGAAGGATTGACGCAGATACAGACCACGACCGGGAGAGAACGCTTCAACAGGACCAGTGAGAAGCAGGGACCATCTGCAGGACAGCAGACAAACGACAGTGGGCTGCACCACTGGGCTTTCAAAGGATTGTCACGAGAAGATTTTGAACAGCAAAATCTTAAATAAAATGAAAGAGATTTCTACGTTGACGTTGAGGAAGACTACAGGAGTGTACGACTTGCTCTGCTCCTAATCTACAGCCGCGTTGGAACAGAAATCCAGGGATGAAGAGAGCATGCCAAGCTCCAAAAGTGACAGCGCAGAGGGAGATCAGCGTTGGAATTATGACTCTGTAAATGGCACAGACACCAGGAGCCATGACCGGGACTGGGAATGACCATCTAATGCTGTTTCACTTTGCCATGCAAAGTACTTTGACACTCTGGAGAAGACCTTTCCTCTGTATCATTGTTGTTGCCATTTGCATGTGAGAGCTTAGATTGTGGGGACGATTAAAAGATGAACAAAGGGTGGTGAGAGAACAGTGAAGTGAGGATACACAGTGTGAAACTCCTTTAAGTGTAAAATAATGTTGATGTGATATACAGAATGTCAGGAAAGAAATTCTGGTATTAATGTGATTCTTGATTTAAGAATCAAACGGTGGGATTGTATAGGAATTTCTTTTACTTATGTACTAATCACATTATTTTATTGTATAATGCCTTGGTGCCACTGGATTTTAACATGTCTGACACCCATACTGTAAGAAGGAAGTTGGGGGAAGCAGACCACTCCACAGGAAGAGTCTTTTGTCTCTTCGAGGACTCTGGGAGGTAGCAAGGGAGTGTGAACCTTAAGGTGTGAAACAGCTGTGTACTGCCTTTTGTTCCTGGAGAAGGTATTTAACTGAGAGCCATGTTAGGCTCAGGGAGAACTCTGCTGACCGTCTGTCCCGCGGACATGCAGGCTCTCCACCAACTTGGTTTTCTGTTCTTTGTGTGCTTTGATTAAAGAATGTTAGCTACCGCTCACCACTCATCTGCAGGCTTTATTTAATGGAAAACTTCCACAACAATACTTAAACATAAATAAACATAAACATTAAACATAAATATATAAAATATGTTTTTCTGTTTGAGAATTTTAATATTATTTCAAATAAATTTGTATAATGACTAATGTCTCAGTTCTACTACACAGCAAATGTTGGCACACGACACATGTAGAATTTATTTCATATTATACTAATGACAAAATATACTAATACAGTGGGATGCAAAAGTTTGGGCAACCTTGTTAATAGCCATTATTTTCCTGCATAAATCGTTGGTTGTTACAATAAAAAATGTCAGTTAAATATATCATACAGGAGACACACACAGTGATATTTGAGAAGTGAAAAGAAGTTTACTGGAATTACAAAAAGTGTGCAATAATTGTTTAAACAAAATCAAGCAGGTGCATAAATTTGGGCACCACAAAATAAGAAATGAAATAAATATTTAGTGTATATAAATGTGTGTGTCTCCTATATGATATATGGGGTCCCTTTGTCTGGACGTGCTTCCCATCCAGAGCTCCACAGCAGAGAGGGAAGTTCCAGCGCTCCTGGAATCCCTCTGTGATGGACCGCCAGTCTCCAGGTGAAGGCACAGCCATGAAGTCGTCCACTAGACAGTCCCAGATGGCCGTCGCTACCTGGGGGGTGATCTGGCACACCGTGGACACACCGACTCTGAAACTGAACGTGATGGTCCTGAAGGAGTCCCCGGTGGCAAGGGACCTGGACAAAATTGTTCAAAATTAGTATTATGTGTACTGCAGTTACAAAATACATTATTCAAATTCCAAAATACTTTTGTGATGTCAGATTTAAATCACAAAACATAAATCTTACATAAAACATTATGTAATTATAAGGATAATTACATAATATATATTAGATATGATATAAAACAGTCAGTTTTGTTTTAACTTTCAAATATCATAATTTGACTGGTAGCAACTTTTACCACTACAGTGAGCCAATCACTCATAATCCCTCAACATGTCAGTCAGGTAGGAATGAAGTAAGACATTAATAGAAATAAAGAGTTGTATGTTGACATGTAGCCCTTTCCTTGCTTAAATCATTGTTAATATTTTTGAAAAATTAACCTGTGATAAGACAGCATATCAAGATAGAATATGCTAGATAGAACCATATAACTAAAGATGAACCAAACTGTTCACAATTTTATCTAGCTCAGTTTTAAGAAAGGCTGGTGACCTCTGTTATAGAGTCTGACAGCTGCAAGGATTATATACAAATATTCAACTATACCAGAATTAAACCAGGTGTAAATTTAAAAAAAAAAAAAAAAAAGGGAGTGAGTATCACTACAAAGGTTACCAACAGTGGGCCTCATACCACAGTTTGATAACAGCAAACACGGAGAGCATACACTGATAGACACCACAGCCATGCTATCATTGCTAACACTGATAACAGCATAAATCGAATTAAATCGGGACTTGATGAGACCTTTCGAGTATCACTAGAAATATTATAAACAGTCGTCTCCGTACCACAGTTTGCTATCAGTAAACACCGACAGCATTCACTGATAGCATACCACATCCATGTTAGCAGTGTATAAATGATAGTTTAGCATATATTAGCACAGGTATCAATAAAGGACTACCTTATTAAACACTTTTACTAACCGCAGGCAGATGGGCATGCGCTCTGCAGGTGGGATTGAGCGCCTGTAGCTGGTGTCTAGGCGGGCGATGCTTGGACCAACGCGGGACAGCAGGTTGTCATGTATTTAATATATATTTTTAGTGCTTATTTGCTGATTATATTGTTTTATGTATAAGAGAGGGCCAGCTTTGAGTCTAGGTCGCAGGCTGATAGGAAGCTGCATGCTTTTGCAGATCATATGAGGTGCAGACAGAGAGTGAAACTAAACTCAGACGACATGAGAACTATGTTAAGGGTGACAGGTTGCCCTGGCAACAGACTTTAGAAAGAGGAAGTGCAAAGCTGCCCAGGAAGTAAGACAGAAAAAGAGGAAGCTAGTGACATATAAGGAGTTGTTTGTATCGAACTACAGTGGCTTGCAAAAGTATTCGGCCCCCTTGAACTTTTCCACATTTTGTCACATTACAGCCACAAACATGAATCAGTTTTATTGGAATTCCACGTGAAAGACCAACACAAAGTGGTGTACACGTGAGAAGTGGAACGAAAATCATACATGATTCCAAACATTTTTTTTACAAATAAATAACTGCAAAGTGGGGTGTGCGTAATTATTCAGCCCCCTGAGTCAATACTTTGTAGAACCACCTTTTGCTGCAGTTACAGCTGCCAGTCTTTTAGGGTATGTCTCTACCAGCTTTGCACATCTACAGACTGAAATTCTTGCCCATTCTTCTTTGCAAAACAGCTCCAGCTCAGTCAGATTAGATGGGCAGCGTTTGTGAACAGCAGTTTTCAGATCTTGCCACAGATTCTGGATTGGATTTAGATCTGGACTTTGACTGGGCCATTCTAACACATGGATATGTTTTGTTTGAAACCATTCCATTGTTGCCCTGGCTTTATGTTTAGGGTCGTTGTCCTGCTGGAAGGTGAACCTCCGCCCCAGTCTCAAGTCTTTTGCAGACTCCAAGAGGTTTTCTTCCAAGATGGCCCTGTATTTGGCTCCATCCATCTTCCCATCAACTCTGACCAGCTTCCCTGTCCCTGCTGAAGAGAAGCACCCCCAGAGCATGATGCTGCCACCACCATATTTGACAGTGGGGATGGTGTGTTCAGAGTGATGTGCAGTGTTAGTTTTCCGCCACACATAGCGTTTTGCATTTTGGTCTCATCTGACCAGAGCACCTTCTTCCACATGTTTGCTGTGTCCCCCACATGGCTTGTGGCAAACTGCAAACGGGACTTCTTATGGTTTTCTGTTAACAATGGCTTTCTTCTTGCCACTCTTCCATAAAGGCCAACTTTGTGCAGTGCACGACTAATAGTTGTCCTATGGACAGATTCCCCCACCTGAGCTGTAGATCTCTGCAGCTCGTCCAGAGTCACCATGGGCCTCTTGGCTGCATTTCTGATCAGCGCTCTCCTTGTTCGGCCTGTGAGTTTAGGTGGACGGCCTTGTCTTGGTAGATTTACAGTTGTGCCATACTCCTTCCATTTCTGAATGATCGCTTGAACAGTGCTCCGTGGGATGTTCAAGGCTTGGGAAATCTTTTTGTAGCCTAAGCCTGCTTTAAATTTCTCAATAACTTTATCTTTGACCTGTCTGGTGTCTAAATCCAATCGAGAATCTGTGGCAACATCTGAAAACTGCTGTTCACAAACGCTGTCCATCTAATCTGACTGAGCTGGAGCTGTTTTGCGAAGAAGAATCGGCAAGGATTTCAGTCTCTAGATGTGCAAAGCTGGTAGAGACATACCCTAAAAGACTGGCAGCTGGAATTGCAGCAAAAGGTGGTTCTACAAAGTATTGACTCAGGGGGCTGAATAATTACGCACACCCCACTTTGCAGTTATTTATTTGTAAAAAATGTTTGGAATCATGTATTATTTTCGTTCCACTTCTCATGTGCACACCACTTTGTGTTGGTCTTTCACGTGGAATTCCAATAACATTGATTCATGTTTGTGGCTGTAATGTGACAAAATGTGGAAAAGTTCAAGGGGGCCGAATACTTTTGCAAGCCACTGTATATGTGACGTAGCAGAACTATATACATACACATGCAGCTTGTGATTTTTTCAGAACTGTGGGTGCATGAGAGCGCCTAACAGCTCTCCATTTCCGGAAATGTAAACTAAAGATCATTTTTTGAGTTAGACCACTCTGAGCTCTGTCTTTCTTTGCTGTTAAAAGAATACAAAGAACTGAATTTAATACTTGGTGCCAGTGACCCGGATTCTTTTGCGGCTGAGGGGACTAATTCGGAGCTTAAGGTACGATCTGAAATGAGGTGGACAACAGACCGGTCTAAAAGATTTAAAGGTAGGCACAAGCCTGTTCCAAGCAAATTTGTGCAGATTGGATGAATTCTAAATTATTTGTCCGTCGAGTTGATGACTGTCACCGTCAAAATTGGCTCAGTAGTGGTGAAATTAAACTAAATCATAAAATCTGTTAAGTAGATTTCAGGTGACATGTCCATGATAATTTTGGGTAATTTGGGATAAATAAAAGTAAAATTTGGGGATATTTGATGAAAGCTCATTGTTGTTAATACTGGGGTGGATTTTTAATTGTTGTGATGTATGTTTGAAGTTGGTGTGTTATGTGTGTGTGTGTGTGTGTTACGTCAGCCAAGAAAAGAGATTAGATTAGGACATTTGGTTAGGGGATTTTATTCCAACATTGATTAGCAGAGTTGGACTCGGGCATCAGATAATAGACTGGAGGTTAGAGTCCACAGTGGTGCTTTTAAATGTATTTAAATTTTAGGACGGAAGTTGAACTTCTAGGGGTGCAAAATGTTCTGAGTGTTATGACTCCATCTTGCTGCGGACGCGCGGCAATTTCCTCCGGCGAGAGGGTTAATTCGGGTGATACCCGCGACAGGTAGGGACAGTCGCTAATAATCAGTGGTCAAGTACCACTTTTACATTAAGAGGAGCAACATGAAATCAAAATATGGAAATTTTGTATGAAAAACATGACTGATAACTGTTCTGTATTAAGTTTTGTTATAACACAGATTGCATTATAAGTGGGAAAATTGAGTTTTAAAAATGAAGTTAATGTTAACAATAGGTTTTGTTTCTAGGCAGCTCTGAATGGAGCTAGGAGTTCAAAAGATTTAACATGAGGATTAAACTGATTTTATTCCTGAACACAGGTTTGGAGGTCCGGAGGAAGTATACCCAAGAGGAGAATTGCTGAGGGTTTTTAGAGAAATAATATGACTAACCTTTTTTCTTTTAATTTTATAAGAGGTGGTGAAGTATTTTCAGTTTCAGTAACTGGTCTTTAGCTTATTTGACACATAGAATGTGTCAAGAAGGGGGGATTTTGGGCCTGAGGGCCCCCCGCGCCCCGGAAGAGGCCTGACCGAGCAACAGGCGCCAGGCCCCGCCAAGTAACCACCGGGAGTGAGCTGGTACATACCTGAGCGCCCAGCCCCGGACACCAAGAACCACCAACGCACCGACCCCTGAGGGCATCTGTCACCGGCAGGGAGTGTGGAGAGGGGAGATAGACCTCCACACTTTGGAGGGCCTGGGAGTTCCCAGAGAGGTGGAGTCTAAGACCCGACCTGACATATAGACACAGACAAACAGGCACACACAGACACAAACATGCATTCCCACCCTCATGCACACATATAAAAACACTCAGCACTCACCCAACGTAAGGATAGACATACATGGACATGTACACACAATCACACTCCCCAAACATACTCTATACCCCGGGTCCAGGTACCCTCGCCCCCAGAGGGTGAAAAAGGCACCTAGACCCAAGAGATGTTATCCTTATCCTGTGGAGGCAAGCAGACCGCCCCAGGCTCCGCAGCAGCAGGGAGGCCAATCGGACGGCCAACACCTCCACCCAGCCCCCCCGCCCCGATGGACAGCAGAGAACGGGGGTGTGTGAAGACCCCATACCTCCCTCCTCCCGCTCATGTGTAGTGTTGCTGCGTGTTGTTCTAAAGTGCATTTAAAACTTTAAAATTTATGCTTAAAGTTAATTGATTGAAAATGTTTGTTATCTCTTTGATCTTTTAAGCGGTTATAATGATTTTCTTACATGAAGAGATGATCTATTGTGAAAGGTGACAGAGTGTAGTAAAAGGTCAATGAAAAAAAGGAAAATGCTTGCAGAGACAGATAACAGGAAGTTAAGACACAGTTTGCTTGGAAACTTTGCACTTGCAGAGCAACAGGTTTTTTGTACAGGATGTTCATGATCAGATAAGCGAGGAGCGAGTCAAAAACAGGGAACACCTGTTTCTTATGAGGGTGGCAAAGGTTGAACATTGAAGAGTATATATGTATAAATGATTTTTCATACACACATTGCAATTGTGCTCATAGGAGTTGTCACTCGGTCAAGTGAAGGTCAAAAACGTCGTTCAGCGTGACCGACTGAACTGATATATTGTAGGGATGACCTTGAGTGCCGATGGGTAAATGCCAACACGCTTACACACATAATTAGGCTAATCCTTTTGATTAGAGAGTCCCGAACATGATAGGTTGAACCAAGTTTGAATAATTAAGAGAACAATTGATACGCATAGTAGACTAGTAAGGCGTAGCAGGGAGAGGTGTTTTGTTTTCTTTACAGGACATTTACGGACCACAGCAAAAATCACCAAGGGGTTGGCAAGAATCCAGGAAGCACCAGACCGAACGGAACCAGAAGAATGGGCACCCAAAAGAAGCACAGAGAATCACACAGTTTCAGAAAATCCGTTGTTTAGGAAATTAAAAGCTTGTTAAGGTCAAATGTGAGCATAAAAGTAATGAAGAGTAATGAGAGGGACTTAAGGATTTTTATGTTATGTAAATTGCCCAAAAAATAGTGTTAAGGCCGGATTATGTTACCCCTAGAGGGGGTGTGAAAAAAACAGGAGTAAAATTTAAATTTTAATTCTATAGAGGCGGTTTCCAAAGAGTGACAAAAGTAATGTAGGCCCTTTTACCAGAAAAAGTTAATTATATCTGTTTGGATTCTACCGTGAGCAGTGAGGGAAGTCAGAAGTGGGTTTAAACTGGGATTCTACTTAAAAAGGGGGTAATACTTAAGGGAGGACAGTTCACAGCCCGGCGCAAACGTGAGGTGCTGTCTAAGAGCTTGATGTTTGTTATATTTTAGCTATTATTGTCACAGAAAAGTAAAACTTAATGGGATAAATTAGGAATTATGTCGTCTTTTAAAAAAGATGAAAAGGGGGTGAACTGTCATGTATTTAATATATATTTTTAGTGCTTATTTGCTGATTATATTGTTTTATGTATAAGAGAGGGCCAGCTTTGAGTCTAGGTCGCAGGCTGATAGGAAGCTGCATGCTTTTGCAGATCATATGAGGTGCAGACAGAGAGTGAAACTAAACTCAGACGACATGAGAACTATGTTAAGGGTGACAGGTTGCCCTGGCAACAGACTTTAGAAAGAGGAAGTGCAAAGCTGCCCAGGAAGTAAGACAGAAAAAGAGGAAGCTAGTGACATATAAGGAGTTGTTTGTATCGAAACTATATGTGACGTAGCAGAACTATATACATACACATGCAGCTTGTGATTTTTTCAGAACTCTGGGTGCACGAGAGCGCCTAACAGCTCTCCATTTCCAGAAATGTAAAATAAAGATCATTTTTTGAGTTAGACCACTCTGAGCTCTTTGTCTTTCTTTGCTGTTAAAAGAATACAAAGAACTGAATTTAATAAGGTCCTCAAACTGGGCGAGGGAAAGACAGTGGTACCGCTGAAAGCGGCCGTCATCCAGGCGCAGCTCCTGGAGCAAATGGTGAAACTCACCAGACTGCTCACGCTTCTGGAGGACCTGATGGACCCAGGTACGGCGAGGGCGTCTTTAACGCCGCTGCTCTGCTCTCCTCAGTAAATAGAGAAGGGAGACTCTCTCTTCAAACACTAGCTCGACAGCTGCTATCTTGCAAACATACCGTCTGGCACAACTTCCTCCCACATTTCCGGCTCATTTTGACCCGCGTTGGATACGCGTCGAGGTGCAAATTTGCACGCGTCAAGTTAGGGGCGTCTGGCGCATTTTGATTGGGTCTATCGCGTTCGGTGTGGAATTGGACGGCGCCGAGGGGGCTGGCTTAGCTAACCCACCCCCTATGGAGCCGTCTCTGGCTGCTTATCTGGCCCCGTCCCATAACCATGGTGTCGGCGGCCCCGCAACTCTGCCGTCCAAGCACTGCAGATTCTTTGCTTCGCAGCTGAGAAGATTTATCGGGCTCAGGCCGGCACTGCTTGCGCCATGAGCTCCGTCACCATGCTCCAGACGTACCAGGCAATGTGCCTGGTGGAGCTCGGATCACTGGTTCCTGATGACAGCCCGCTGGCACCTCTTCTTAACGAGGTCAGAGTCGCCACAGATTACATCCTCCGTGCGTCCCGCTGTGCAGCGCTCTCCCTGGGCAGAGGGATGGCTTCGACAGTAGTGGCGCAGAGGCACCTGTGGCGGACCCTCTCTGACGTCCCGGATAGGGACAGAGCTGTATATCTGGACACACCAGTGTCTGCGGCTGGGTTATTCGGACATTCACTTGAAGCCATTCAGGCTAGATTCAATCTGAGGAAGAAGCAGACGGAAGCTCTGCGCGACATCATCCCCAGACGTCAGCCTAAGCCCAAGCCCACAGCTAGCTCTCACAGGCCCGCCGTTCCTCTGCCGACTGGCAAGAGACCGGCGCCCACTGCTGAAGTGGGTGTGCCGCCAGCGAGAGCACATCCTCCGGCCCGAGCTCCACGCCAGTCGGCCTGGAGCAAAGGCCCACCCTCGGGCCCCCGGCGGGACTCGACGCCCAGGAGGAAGAAGCCTCAGCCCTCCTAGCTGTGGTTTCAAGTGGAGAAGGGGTCCAGCAGCAGGGAGACGCTGCTTTTACCCCTCTGTTGCCGCCCAAGAGGTGCTGCTTAAGTTCTGTTCAGGTTGTCAGCCCCAGAAGGCGCTGCACTTTCCTAACACTGTCTCCCAAGCACAAAACCCCTGCACACAAAATGCCTCAGGTAACTCCCTGTTCAGGTGTGTTAAATGTTCAGGTGACCACATCGAGTGTTCCCGCTGTTTTTCATTGTTGTGCCCCAGAAAAGGTGCCTCCAACAAAATGTATGAATGTACATGTTTCCATGTTACAATCAATAAAGAGTGTTGTTCATTCTCAAACAATCACAAATGCTCAGCCTGCAGGCAGAATGAGGCAGGTCAGGCAGGTGATGCAGTCCCCTGCAGACACACTGGGGGGCGACAACGCCCCGCTGACGGTGCTGCAGGTCAGCCGGCTGGCTGCTCACTTCCCTCAGCGGTGCGCTTGCGCCCCCTCTCCGTGGGTGCTGCGAACCGTTACCATGGGTTACCGGTTGCAGTTCCCGGTCAAGCCGCCTCGTTTCCAAGGAGTCGTAAACACGACTGTCAACACCGAGGTGGCCATGATACTCAGAGAGGAAATAAAGGCGCTATTGCAGAAAAGAGCAATCGGAGACAGACAAAGGTTGGTACAGCCATTATTTTGTTGTTCCAAAAAAAGGGGGAGGGCTTCGTCCCATCCTCGACCTGCGAGTCTTGAACACGTATCTACGAACGTACAGGTTCAAGATGCTAACACTCAGACAGCTCTTGAATGCAGTCGGCCTGGGAGATTGGTTTGCAACAATCGATCTAACAGATGCTTATTTTCATGTGGCTATACACCCGAAACACAGGCAGTTTCTGAGGTTTGGCGTAGCCTACGAATACCTAGTGCTGCCGTTTGGGCTGTCGCTCGCTCCTCGCACTTTTACGAAATGTGCCGAGGCAGCACTAGCGCCCCTCAGAGAGAGAGGCAGCCGCATCTTAGCCTACCTGGACGACTGGGCTCTCGTAGCTTGCTCCAGAGAGCAGGCGGAGACACAGCTGTCACTGGTGCTGTCACACATTCAGACACTGGGGTTCTCTGTGAACTTTCAAAAGAGCTCGCTAATCCCGAGTCAGCAGATTACTTTTCTCGGTTTGGAAATATGCTCGCTTTCCAGCCGCGCACGTTTGTCGGAGCACAGAGTAGCCGCGTTTCATCGCTGCCTCGCTCAGTTTCAGCTGGGACGCAGACTGCGTTTCCAGACAATACTAAGCTTGTTGGGCATGATGGCATCTATGATCGCCGTAGTGCCATTTGTACGGTGGCCCCTAGAGACAAAGCACGTGCAAACTCCAAAACACATGCAAACTCCAAAACACATGCAAACTCCAAAACACATGCAAACTCCAAAACACTTGCAAAATCCAAAACACTTGCAAACTCCAAAACACTTGCAAACTCCAAAACACATGCAAACTCCAAAACACATGCAAAATACAAAACACGTACAAAATACAAAACACATGCAAACTCCAAAACACATGCAAACTCCAAAACAAATGCAAACTCCAAAACAAATGCAAAATCCAAAACACTTGCAAACTCCAAAACGCATGCAAAATCCAAAACACATGCAAAATACAAAACACGTGCAAAATCCAAAACACATGCAAACTCCAAAACAAATGCAAACTCCAAAACACATGCAAAATCCAAAACACTTGCAAACTCCAAAACACATGCAAAATCCAAAACACATGCAAAATACAAAACACGTGCAAAATCCAAAACACGTACAAAATCCAAAACACATGCAAAATACAAAACACGTACAAACCCCAAAACACATGCAAAATCCAAAACACATGCAAACTCCAAAACACAATGGAAGTGCTCCAGGACGCTAGGGGCAGTGTTGAGCTTTTGTTACCTAGTAACTACACAAGCCAGGAAGTACCAATGACCGGATTTGGGCTGTCTGCAGCCTTAAAGGCCGCATTTTAAGGCCGATTACGTCACAGCGACACGACGAAGGCTGTCCCAATTCAAAGGCTGCTCGAAATGCTGCCCTCAAATGCGTCCTTAAATTCCCTGAATTTTAAGGATGAGTTGGTGTAGCCTTCATGGCCCAACATATCCCAGATTTCATAGCGCAGCGGTGGTGTGGATAATTTTGCCGAAAAAAACGGCGGAAGCGGAGCCGCCGAAGAGTAAACTTTCAAAAGTAAGTACTGAATAATATGTCACTTATTTATGCGCAAATGTTTTTATAATGAAGAACATTAAAACATTACTGTTGGCCACATGTCGGGAAAGTTATGTGACATTAGCGATGTTTGTACTAACTTGGTTTTAAAGCCTTTACTTCAAAATATACGCCGTTCAATAGTCGACCTTAATCTTACAGAGAATGTGATGATTTTATGGATAATTAAAGTCAGTCATATGTCCACAAACACAACAAGCTGAAAGTCAGTGATGCTGCTCGGTTTGCAGTCCTGAATATGACGGCACAAGCAGGATTCACTGCACTGTTAATGTTAGCTATGTTACATTGCTGCCTCTGTTCGGTGGTGTCGAGCCAAACGGACTTTAACGTGTGTTTGAACGAGCTGACGGTTCACTCGTTAAGCTGAAAGAAAGATGCTTTAATCACAGGAGTCACACATGTGTCCACTGTACCATCTGGGAACTCTTCTTGTTTAGCACTCGTAATAACACAAACACTAAATCCTCCTTCTCTTGTGCTGTTTTGTAGCAGTGTATACACCTGAGACTGTCACCTGTCTGTCTGTCCTGCACTCTCTCTCTGTTTCTTTCTCTCTGATTGTGGAATAAAAGTATGAACATGTATTTATAAGTTACACTTGTGTTTGAATCCTGCAGCTTATCACACATTTGATTTCCATGTGTGACAACTGCAAGTGTCCAGAGTGAGGACAGACTGAGGGACCCACTGCTGCACATCATCTGTGAGGCTTTGCACCCCTGATGATCCACCAGGACAAACTCAGCAGTGTGTGAGGAAGAGGAGGAGGAAGAGCCAGCAGCAGCTGACAGATGGAGAGAATAGACAGACTGTTCCCTGTTTGTGAAGGACTGCTAGGAAAGTTTAGAATAACTAATTGTCTGTCCTGAATCAGTCTTATTAGGTAATGTTCAAATAATGTTATCATTCCAGTGTTTTCAGTGTGGGAGAAAGTACTCAGGGCCTTCAAGTTACACACTATGAAAGGCAGCAACAAGTTTAATATTCAGAAACCTAAAGTATGTATCAGCAGCAGAATGGACCTAAAAATAAATGTTTGTTTCAGTTCTATGAAGCTTTGAGTATTTTGGATTAGTAGTACTGCTGTGTTTGTTGCATCATATTGCTGTAATTGTTTATATGCTTTATATATTCTGAGGTAAGTTGATCTATAGTATTACATCATATTCTATAAGGATGTTATGTGTTTGTACACTTTCTGCCCAGTTTGACCCATTTAGCAGAAGTCAGCCTGTTTAAGGCTCTGATATCTATTCTGTATGACTTAAAGCAGTTATGACATGGTCTGATTTTCTCACCCAATAAAGGAATATTTCATATATCAGTCTACTCTTCATTCTATCAGAAACAGTTTTCACAGCTCGTACATTTTCTTTTTATAAATATATGTAAGCAATGAGCCAAATTTAGTAATGCCAACATACTGAAGGAACAACATTTGTCTCTTATATATGATACACCTATATATGCACTGTCAAAGATACTTGTCTTTGAGTGAAGATTTAAGGTGATAAGACATATAAATAACTGCAACTTGAATTTGTACTGAGGCTCAGTATTTGACACAGAGTTCATGTTCACTGCTGTAATAGCTAATAATGATTAATATAATAACTATAATATTGGCCATATTATATTTACATTACCAAAGTGATATGACTTTAGTCTCATGAACAACATTAGCTAATTGTTATTTACTAGCTAATCTTAAATGACTGTTCAGTACAGAAATGAAGCCCAAAAATCATGTTTTACAGTCCTGTGGTCTCAGCCTCAGATACTTATCAAATCACACAAAGCTCTTGTAGAAACAAACAAACAAATGAACAAAATATGTTCTCCTTCATTTCTGTATGACACGTTTCCAGCGGTTAGTATCATGGTTGCTAGGCAACCTGGGAAGCGCGACAGAGACTAGACAAACTAGACAAACTTGCCGTTTATTTTGCAAATCGAGCTCAACACTGCCCCTAGCGTCCTGGAGCACTTCCGTTGTGTTTTGGAGTTTGCATGTGTTTTGGAGTTTGCATGTGTTTTGGATTTTGCATGTGTTTTGGATTTTGTACGTGTTTTGTATTTTGCACGTGTTTTGGAGTTTGCATGTGTTTTGGAGTTTGCACGTGCTTTGTCTCTAGGGGCCACCGTACATTTGGACTGTTAAAAATGAGAGCGTTTCAACGCTGGACTCTCTCTCTCTTTTTTTTTTTTTTTTTTTTTTTTTTTTTTTAAACCTGTCCCGTTTGGTTCTTTTGCCATCAGAATTATTGTCTAAAGGCGAAGAAAGATGCCCAACGGATTTACTTTACCAAATGGACCATCCCAGCCTTGCCGTAATGGTCCATTTGATTTACCTTTTATTGTTTATTTTATTTATTTATTTTTTTTTACTTGCTAGATACGGGACAGGGGAAAAGATAAGGGAGAAAGAAAGAGGGGGGAAAAAACAAAACAAACAAAAAAAAAAACAGCGGAGAAGAGGGACGGGGATAAAGGGCAAAAAACAAAAACCAACAAAATAAGCAGACAAAAAATACATATATCGATCACCTGGATCACCTGTTGAGAAAGAAAAAAGAAAACAAGCAGAAGAAAACGAGAGTAATAGAATAAACAACATCACAATGATATATGGGAATATAACACTACATACTTAATATTAAACATTATTGTGCAGCACGTAAGATCGACAGCGCACAGTGTGCTTTGAGGTAGGAGCCAAAAAGGGTGTAGTTTGTGTGTGTGATCACCTGTGTGTACACCTGTGAGCATGAGCGCGCTTGTATTTAAAAGGTTCCTTAATGTAATGATCTGCTAGAGGGTGTGGGGGGCCACAGTCCCATCCTCCAGGGCATGAAGCAGGTATGGAGGAGATCAAAACTCCAGACATCCAGAGGCCCCCAGAACACAAGAGACCAAGGAAGACCAACAGAGGGGCAGCCGCGCCACTGTCCCAGAAAGAGCTGAGGAGAGTCCCAGATGAGGGATCACTCAGCAGCCGCGGAGCAGAAGCCAGGGGGGGTTGCAGTGACGTGCCCGTGAGCTCCGCCGGCAGCCAGCTGTGCCTGAGTGACCGAGCCCCAGGCCGAGAGGCCGAGGGCACCCCACCCCCGAAGTGGCCCGAGCGAGCCCCAGGTTCCAGGCCCCGATAAGCAGCCACCAAGGAGTGAGCCGGTGTGTACCCGGACGCCCACCCCCGGACACAAAGAACCACCAACGCATCGATGTCTGAGGGCGTCTGCCACCGGCAGGGGAAGTGGTGGGGGGAGATAGGCCTCCAAACCTTGGAGGGCCTGAGATGTCCCCAGAGAGGTGGCGTCTGATACCCAACCTGACATATAGACACAGACATACAGGCACACTCAAATACAAACATCCATTCCCACCCTCATGCTCTCATAGGCAATTACTCCACACTCAACCAACGTGGAGACAGACATAAAGAGACGCTGTACACACAATCACACTCCCCAAGCGTACTCTAAGAACCGGGTCTAGGTACCCTTGCCCCTGGAGGGGGAAACTGCACCCAGACCCAGGTGGTGTTACCCTTTTCCCTGCAGTGGGGAGAAGCAGACTGCCCCGACTCCGCAGCAGCAGGGAGGCCCCACACCCCACACCCCAGTCGGACGGCCAACTCCTCCTCCTAGCCCCCCCGCTCCAGCAGGCCGCAGAGACCGGGGGTGTGAGAAGACTCCAAACCTCCCTCTACCCGCTCATATGTAGTGTTGATGTATATGTGTTCTAAGGTGCAATTAAAACCCAGGAGGGCATGGAGCTACCTGCCAGAGAGCAGCAGGTAAGCGCATAGCCCCTCCTGATAGCCCTCAATGTCTACGTGTATTTAAAATTGAGAGGTGGGCAACGACGCCAGGGGTGAGGTGTACACCCTGATGGTCTTCTGGATGACGTGTAGCGTGCCCACCCCCAAGATCCTATATGTATGTGTTATGAGAGTGTGAGTAATGTGAATGTCTAAGTTGTGGGATAAAATTGAGGCAGAGGCAGCCAGAAGGGGACAGAGGGGGGGATGCCTCCCCTGCTCCCTGGTGACACACCTTTACCCCAAGGCCCTGCATGTGTGGGTGATTGTGGTGGAGCGGGAAGAGGGAGGCAGCTGGAGATGGGGAGGGAAGAAAGGGAGGGGCAAGTGACCCCTCCCTGGGGCCAGCTCCCCCGCTGACCCCAGTAGGCACCCCCATGCTCTGCAACCCGCCAGGGAAAGGGGGCCCAGGCCCATCCGGACCAGGGCCCAGTGCAGCAGCGCCGCCCGGCCCCACAGAGCCCGGGACAGCCCACCCGACTCCACTACAGAGAAAACTGCACCCACCCCATCATCCACTCATCTTCCAGACTACACAAGACAATAGACGCCCAGGCTGAGATCTTCCTCCACCTCTCCTATATCTCCCCCTCCTGCAGAGAGAATTCCTGAGGAGAGGAAAGCTCCTGCAAGATGTGACAACCTCCCCCACCAGTTGAAGAGTCCCCCAGGTGGCTCGATGCACTGGCGGCGCCCTGCGCCAGGACTGGGCCCCCATATCTCTCTCACCGTTTGTGTGCGTCGCGTCACCTCCGGAGGAGGCTGCCGGTAACCGCGTCTTGCATGCTAGCTCTCCGTCCTTGGAGGGAGCCCAGGCTGCTGCATCAGGGCTCTCGGATTGGGAGGGTGTTGTTTCGCAAGGTGATGTCCACAGATGCTTCCCTAAGAGGGTGGGGAGCTCTGTGCGAGGGTGCATCAGTGAGAGGGATCTGGTCCGCAGCCCAGCGCCAGCTGCACATCAACCACTTAGAGCTGTTAGCAGTGTTCTTAGCTCTAAAACATTTCCGTCCAGTCCTGGAGGGCCAGCATGTCTTAGTCAGGATGGACAATTCAACAGTGGTGTCTTACATAAACAGGCAGGGAGGAATACGCTCTCTTCCCCTGTCTCGCTCTCTGCTGTTGTGGTGCAGTGTTCATTTTCTGTCTCTAAGAGCCACCCATGTCCCGGGCCACCTGAACCTGGGGCCGGACCTTCTCTCCAGGGGGGGTCCTCTGGTGAAAGAATGGAGGTTACACCCTTTAATAGTGGCTCAGATTTGGGATCTATTTGGCAAGGCGCAAATAGATCTTTTTGCTTCCAGGGTAAATACTCACTGCCCCCTGTTCTTCTCCATAATCGACTACGATGCACCCTTGGGCTTGGACGCGCTAGCGCACCAATGGCTGGACGTGCTCCTGTATGCATTTCCCCCAGTGGAAATGATATCTCCAGTTCTAGAGAGAGTGCGTCGGCATTCCCTCTCTCTGATTCTAGTGGCCCCTTGGTGGCCCACAAGGTCGTGGTATGCAGAGATAATCAGCCTGCTAGCAGCGAGTCCTTGGCAGCTTCCTCTCCGCAGGGATCTCCTCTCTCAGGCGGGAGGAGAAGTGTTTCATCCGCGCCCAGATCTGTGGCGCCTTCATGCTTACCTGCTGAGAGGTTAAACTTGATTGCTAAGGGTTTGCCACCTAGTGTGATAGAGACAATTCAGAGAGCTAGGGCCTCATCTACTAGAGGCTTGTACGCTTACAAATGGCGAGCCTTCGAGCAATGGTGCCAGGACCGCCACACTCTCCCATTTCAGTGCTCTATTGTGGATGTTTTGACATTCCTGCAGGAGCTGCTGGATAAGGGCCTTTCATTTTCGACAATTAAGGTTTATTTAGCAGCTATATCTGCTTGTCATATTGGCTTTGACGGGGTGACACCAGGTGCACATCCCCTCGCCATACGTTTTCTGAAAGGGGTTCGCCGGCTGAGGCCCGTGTTTAAGTCCAGTGTCCCTGCTTGGGACTTGTCTTTGGTGCTGGAGGCCCTTTGTAGCCCCCCATTTGAACCCATTGAGTCTGGTACCATTACTTCTTGCTTTGGCTTCGGCAAAGTGAGTCGGTGACCTTCATGCGCTGTCTGTGCATCCCTCCTGCACACAGTCCTCTCCTGATGGCCACAAGGTCGTATTGCGTCCAAATGCTGCCTATTTTCCCAAGATCATGCCTGCATCTTATAGCTCAATGGAGTTTGAGTTGCTGAGCTTTTGCTCCCCTCCTTTTGCGTCTGAGGAGCAGAGGAGGATGCATTCTCTTTGTCCAGTGCGTGTGCTATGCACCTACATTGAGCGCACTCAGAATGTGCGTTTATGTGACCAGCTGTTTGTCTGCTTCGCTAATCCAAAAAGAGGTAGAGCTCTGTCCAAACAGAGGCTGTCCCACTGGATTATAGAAGCTACAGTATCTCACTGGCATACGGCACCAGAGGTCTTGCTTTGTCCCACAGGGTGAGGGCTCATTCCACCAGGGAGATGGCAACCTCATGGGCTCTTTTTAAAGGGGTGCCTGTAGCTGATATTTGTGCGGCAGCTAGTTAGGCATCACCGCACACTTTTGTGCGGTTTTATCGGTTGGACGTTACAGCCCCTTCGGTGGCTCATGCTGTCCTTTCTGCTGGGTCTACCACTCACTAAGGATGTGGTGGTCCAATTCCAGTTCGGTGGCTGCTCTGCGGGGCGTGTATATATGTCCCATACTTATGTGTTGTACCGAGTGAATCGACTGAAAGGGAACGAATAGTTATGTCTATAACTTCTGTTCCCTGAAGGAGAGGAACGAGGTACAACACAAGGTGGCCCCACTGAGCAGTTTGGCTCGGTGAAGAGCGGCTATCGAACTGAGGGATGACTGTGATGACAGCGGCTATATGTGCAGGCGGGGCCGTGCGCGTGTCATCACACGTCATCTGCCTTAAAGGCGTGAATAAAGGTTTCTTCAGCCAGGACACGCGAGGGCGTGATATCCCATACTTATGTGTTGTACCTCGTTCCTCTCCTTCAGGGAACAGAAGTTATAGACATAACTATTCGTTAGTCTGTGACATTTAGAGGCTTCAGCATTTAATGCCCGCAATTTTTTTTCTCTTGCCTTCTCAGCCCCACCCTTTTCTTTCCTTTTTTTACTTGCAGCCGCATTTTACATAGTTTCTTTCCACCATCTTTGCCTCCTACTCCACATCTTCTTCTCCTTGCCTAGCGGCCACAGCCAATGCAGCTGGCATCCAACTTAGAGGTGCAGTGCTGCACCCTAGAGTACTGGAGGGTGAAAGAGATTAGTGGGGGGGGAACAGGTGTTGAAAGCATGCGTGGAGAGTGGTGGGCCGGCCCGCCCGCCTTCCTGGAGTACCGGCTGTTCTGTGATTCTCCAGAATCCACAGATGCCCAGTCCGCCCCTGCTCACTGCTGGGTTTGATACTTTTGTTAATGACATTTGAATTAAAAGGTTTCATGATTCAGTCAGTTTAAGAGGTCAGGTTCCTGATTGGCTCTTATCGTATCTAAAGAGTCGACATTTTTACATTTTAGTTATCTGTTTTAGATCTGCACAAATGTAAAATCAGTCACGGGTTCCTGGTCAGGGGTCAGGGGTCTGTCCCTGGACCATAGTCACACTTGGTACTGTCATAAGGAAGCATATCTTTAATTGCATCTTAAAGTCTTTAATCAGAAACATCAGCATTTTGCACTGTGACCGTGTAAAAGTCATCCATGGAAATAATTCCAAATATTCGAACCATGCTTGTCACATGTCACAGAAAGGAACAAGGAAATAACAAAGACATGTTTGAAGTCGCTAAGATAGCTACGACAAGTAGATCCTTTTTATCTGCATAACAGAGAGAGTGCAGTCCCACAGTACGTCGACCTCTGACCAGCGTACCTGTACAGGAAGTCTGGACTGGATCTCTGTTTCCAGAGTCCTAATGTCTGATCCTACGAGTACTACCCAGCAGCCAGTGCAGAGTTCAGATGGAGCAGACGTGTGTGAGGGGACTCGCTCGGCTCTCACTGCCCCACTGTCCGAGTGCCATCCCTGCTTTTCTCTGATAAAAGAAAGCCGGGCCTCCATCAGCCACATTCATTATGGCAGCTTGGTAATTAACCAACCGGTAACTAACCCGGTTCATTTTAGGGTTCTGGACAGTAGGTCACATGGGCCTGCAACCAGTAAGAGCTATTCACACTAAAACTGGTTAATGCTCAAATTCTTAACTTCACAAAGGGTTACAAAGGGAATGTCCACAATTTAGTCTTTTAGTTGCTGGAGTTTTTTAAAGTATTTTAAAGAAGAAAAGCAAAAGCAGAATCAAATTATATTCATAATCACATAATAATGATCAAATCACATCAATTATACTTATTTAATTAGTCTAAGAATTTATAAAGACAAAATAATAATCAAGAACAGTTGGCAAACATCATTCTTACATTATAGTGCAGCCGTGCTCCGAATCACATATGTGTAAAACCCTCGTTCAAAAATTCCACTGACTCTACTCCCAAATGATTTGTAAATCAACAGAACACAGAATAGGACATTAACACAGAGAACATATTGTCACGCCCCGCTCTGGAGGTACAGGAGCGCAACATAAGGGTTTAAAAAAGGTGCCCTGGTCCCCAAAGTCAGAAACAGCCGAGTCACAGATAAAGGTGAGGTTTATTGCTACACCAGTCGTACCAAAACTGAAAGCAGAAGCTCCAGGGTGAACCAAAATCAGCCAAAGTAACAAAGGAAACAAGCTTTTTCAAAGAAGTGCTACCTAAACTAGACAAGGACAAGCGCTACCCCAAACTCCCAAATTTAATAAACAAGAGAAAGCGTACAAGAGTAAATGGGCTTCAGTGCTGTTTACAAATAGACAAAGCTATTTACAGTACTATACACCAATCCTAGTTGTTGTCAGAACACACACCAGGATTAAATACTATGACTTGGGCAGCTGAGGACAGGTCTGCTGGAGACAGCGGCAGCCAATCAGAAAAAGGAGAGACTGCAGAGACTCTTAAAGGCACAGAGCACACATAAAAAATGTAGTCCAGACATACCAACACACACACTGATTCATGACCAAAATATGGCCATTGTAAATATTTTAAGGAAAATATTTTCCCATTTTTAATGTGATGACAGCAACACATCCTATAAGAAATCCTTAAGTCCAACTTTAGGAACACAATGAAGTGTTTCTTTTTGAGGACGCAGCTTTCAGGAGGTCTGTGCAGCAGTCTCTAAATGTCTGACAACTGAGGAGAGCACTTTCTGATATAACAGTCCTGGCTCTTCTTTGGTGCCATTTTTGTTTCATGATGTAGTAAGTGTGCCTTTCCAGAAGTGTAAACTGCCAAATCCACAGGCACTAATGCGACTCCATGCCATCAGTAATGCAGGCCGTTGAGCTGAGGCTGACAGCAGGCCAGATGGCCTTGCTCGTCTTTAGTTTGAAGGATGCAGTGTCTGTATTTTCCAGAAAGAATTTCACATTTTGTGCCAATATTAATCACAATGGCAGCTTTAGCATATGCTAACCAAAGGCCATATTCTTCTTTATTGTGCTGCAAAGAATAAAATGATCGGTTATTAGTTGCAGATGTTTCTGTATCCAAGTCTTGAAGCAGTACTTTGAAGCACTTGATATAGTTTATCATTCTGTCATTGCAACAGGACAGATGATTAGTGGAGCCTCATTTCGTCCTGATTTATTTGTACAGGGGCTGAAGAATGGATGGATGGTGTCAGAAAAACTATCTGTGAATGTAAACATTAGCACTTTGGCATCTACGTTGTAGAAGGACAACAGTCCCTTGTCATAGTCAACATAGATTCCGACCCGGGATGGTCTGATGTGAACCGTCAAGTTGGTCGATGGTTCTGTTCTGAAGGCAAACTCGGACTGATCCCGAAGGCTGAGAAACCAGAATCCATGGGCGGGGCTCACGGTGATTTTACCCTTACGGTTGATGGACCGACTGGCCACGCCCAGGTCCCAATCAGTCTTCCCCCCTACCTCCACCTGTAAGAGGACATTGTGGTAATGATGCCGCAAGTGATTTAGACATTGGACACCGAATTTGCAGTGCGCTTTGATCTTTAATGTGGATGTCATAGTTTTTCCAGTTATGATGGGAGATCCCCCATATGTTAAAAAAGGAAATAAAAAACACTAATTAAACAGTAATTTAGCAAAAAGAAACACATATTCACATAAAACCTTCTCACTAAACTCAAGATGTCATAAAGCTCCCCTTGCTCATGTCTCCATGTCCCCATCAGATGGACTGCTTTGTTTGTACATAGAGACTGAGAGTTTAAACTAAAAGAGCTTGTTTCCATATTGCCTACCTCCCAGTAATGGCGCCCTGAGTTGAAGCCCTGGTTGGCCAGCACACACACTACCCGGTCAAAGCGTTTCGGGTTGTCTGGTACCACCTGATGGCGATCTCCACAGTGAACCCTCTTCCCATCTGCTGAGACGGTGAGACGTGGGTGGGCTGTGGTGTGATCCAAAGTGATGTCAACTGACAGATACAGTGATAGAGCAATGGTTAGTTCCTCCATCCTGTAACACTGCTGACTTGACTTGAGTTTGGGTTAAAGATGAATGATATCCGGTACTTTAGAACACACAAGTTGGACAGAAAACTGTAAATGCCAAAATGTCTTTGAAATGGAGTTTCTAAAAACCTGCCAGTTTAGCGCGGGGCTCAAACAAAAGTAAATGCTAAAAGGATTTAAGTCCATACCTGCATATTCTTGAACCCTCCTAACCTCTGCAAAGAAAATGACATTTTCTTCAAGTCATTTATTTGAAGAAGACTATTAACATATAAAGAATTGTGTGCTGTCATTAAAACACTTACTCGGGTTGGGTCTAGATAAAGACTGGTGTGATGACGATTGCTGACCTACCAGTAAGGAGAGACACATTTTTGTAATGTTCAGTTAATATTTGATGTTTGTAAATGAAAACATGATCATTCAGAGTTTGAACTTAGAATTACAGTAAGGCTAGGATGGTCTTTTTTTGGCTACCAAAATGCCAAATTGAAGATGTTGCTATTGTACAGACGTTCCATTGAGTTGTAAAGGTTTAGAGACACTATATGCTCTTTAGAATTTTCAACATGACTTTACTGCCCAGGTTAACTTGAGGTGGGAATAAAGACTTACAGATTTCTGGCAGTATTCGCAGCTCTTTGTGAAACTGCTCCATCATCTGATTGACAGACCTGAGAATCACACCTGACGTCAGCTGAGATGACACAGAGACTCCGGACCAGTTCTTAGCCTGCCGAGGTGCAGACAGGGCAGGGAACGTCTGCAGGGGGATGGGAATGTCATAAAGACATATAGTCTATGTTACATATCATGTTAATCATACTATATGGTCAAAGTAGCCAAGTTCCAGTTAGTTAGGGCCAAATAACTAATTCCAATAATCACCTATTTCATTTTCATCTGCGGTTTAGGAAAAGGTCCACCCTGGCTGCACTCTCTACTGAACCTCTCTCATTCACTGTCCTTCAAACTCATCCATGTACTCCTTACATGTTCACCTGTCTCCCTCTCATTGAACTCTGTCCAGGTTCTACTGACCTTCAGTCTCTCTTCTCTCCAGAGCATGTCTGCTTGTTTTCAGACTCTTGTCCATGCACTCCCTCCCCTCACTGCAGATTACATCTGCAAACATCAGTAGTTTCTGCTGGAAAGGTAGTTGGCAGTGGTTCCTGGAGTTTGCATCAAAAACCTCCCAGTAAATGCTTTGGTTACTAGCAGATTGCTACTGACTACCTACTGGCTGAGCAGGAGTATAAGGTGTGGCACAAACCAGAAATGCCTACAAAGTAGAAGTCGTGCCTCAGCCACAGCCGATGTGTTTCAAAAGACACAACATTTAGTTTAAGCCTAATCTTCTCTTTTTCTTGTTTGTGCAGCGTTTTCACTGTTTCACTTCAGCTCAGTGAATCTGTCAATTCCAGTAAACTACAGTGCTACAATATGCTGCTGACCAAATGAAACTTTTTTTGCCAGCTGGTTGGGGAATGCTCTGGTCGACTGCTCCAAGGCTTGAGGAAGAAATTTCCCACTGACTAACAGCAACCTCTAGCAACTGAATGGGCAACGCTCATCAGCTTTATTCACTCGTTGCTGTTGCCACCACGAGCACCTCTACAACCCTCTCCTCCCTGGTCACGTGTCTGCACCCTAACAAACACTGGCTTTTAGTACTAACCGTGTAACCGTGGCTCTCAAAGTTCAAAATTCTCTGACAATCATTTGGTAGTTTTATGCAAACAATAACATAAAAGCATTAGGAGTAAAAAAAAGTGAGTGGAGAAGACATTTTCATGTCTCCCAGCAGCTAGTGCCTCTAGCATTAGGAGTAATCCTGATCCAGGGTTTCACATTTCTGCATCTCAATTCTCACCTCGTCAGTATATTCCTTAACTGGACTTATAGCTACTTTCTGGATCTGTTATTGGGAGTAACTAGTGGAGCACTGCAAATGTATTACGTCTGTATTATTTTATCTGGTGCCTCATTTCATTATTTATTCATACCTTGAGAAAGAATATGTAGTCCTCAGACAGAGCCAGCTGACTTAGTGTTGTGCTCCTCCGTTTAAGCTCAGCTATTTCTTCTTCCAGCTCTCTCAGCACACTCTGAGCTCTGTGCTCTGCCGCTCGAAGAGTCATCTCTATCACCTGGGTGCCACAGAAAGCGTGTGTTCATGAATATACCTACAAATGTCTCGTCTACTTTGAGTTAATTTAAACAGTGTGTGCAGTATGATTGTCTCTGTAGTTGGTCACCTCCAAGACTTCAGCTTGGCAGTGCTCCACGCTGGAGATCAGCTTGGAAAAAGCACAAACGACTCCATCCGTCTCTCTCTCTGCAGCATCCTGATTAAAGCACGAACCGACACCAGCAGAAAAGTAGAAAAGAAGAATTCAGAGACAGCCATAAATGCAAAATGTGACAAACTAAAGTGTGCTCACTTTTAGTGTCTATTCTGTCATTTTCTTTTCTGAGATATTTCATAAGACATGAACAGCTCGGCCACATGAACGCAAACTGTTTTAAAGGACAAGTGTCAGCTAAAGATCTCTGCTCTCTGATTGGCTCCTGGAACAATGTAGCATGCTATCTTAACAAAACAAACAAACAAAGTGCACGTGTTAGAGAATAAACACATACGATCCATACGCGAAGCTTCTTCCTGCAGTCGTGTTGACACTGTGGTGGACCACTAGAGGGCTCCACTCACACCCAGTGTTGAGGAAGTGTGTTCCTGTGTTTTGTGGCGCGAGATGTGCAGTTGATGTTGGAGAGGAATAAAAGAAGGAGTGAGAACTGAGAGCTCTGTGTCGTTAATGCTTACCTCCACATTGGTGACCCCTGACTCGAGCATGCAACGGGCCGCAGATAACGCAGACTCCGCTATGGATGCATCAGCGGCCGCCGGTCCTCCGCCTCCTGTTGCAGCTGCGTTCGCTGTGGCGCTGAAACTGCCGGACTTTTGGCTCCATGACCCCCCGTCATGGTTCGTACACGTGGAGGCTCAGTTCGCCCTTCGCGGCATCTCGGCTGACGATACGAAGTATCACCATGTGGTGGCCTCGCTCGACCCGCTGGCCACCCGTCGCGCGATGACGCTCCTCCGGGACCCACCCGCCCAAGGGAAATACGCCGCCCTTAAAGAGCTGCTTCTTCGGCGCTATGCCCTCTCCGATGCTGAACGAGCCGAACAGCTCCTCAACCTGTCAGGCCTGGGTGGCGGTACCGTGCTCGAGCTCATGGAGAACATGCTATCGTTGCTCGGGCCGGATGACGGGGGATTCCTCTTCGTCCACCTCTTCCTCCGCCAACTACCGGCCGCCGTGAGAACTGTCCTCGCAAACTCCCCGCTTGTGCCTGCGAAGGATTATCGCTCCCTGGCTGAAGAAGCGGATCGCATTCTCCTGGCTAGCCGCACTTTCGACGTTCACGCCCTGGCTACAGACTCGCCGGCGGCACCTTCCACGCCTCCGCCTGCCTCCCCCGGAGCATCCGCCCCCTTGCTGACGGCAGGGATTGCTACACGCCGGCACCGCAGAGAGACCATCTGTTTCTACCATCAGCGTTTTGGCGACAGAGCGCGTCGCTGCCTGCCACCTTGCGCTTTCACGGCCCAGGGAAACGGACCCGCCAGCGCGCCGTAGCAGCCGCGACCGCTGGCAATACAGAAAGGCTGCTCTGGTTGAGCATTATATTCCCACGGTCGGGCCCCCGGTGTTCACGCGCGCGCGCCGCCTCGACTCCGTGAAGCTGTCCGTCGCTCGGGAAGAGTTTGCAGCCATGGAGCGCCTTGGCATTGTACAGCGTTCGAACAGTGCATGGGCCTCCCTGCTTCACATGGTGCCCAAATCGGACGGTCGGTGGTGGCCATGCGGAGATTTCCGCCGTTTAAATAATGCCACGGAGAATGACCGTTACCCCATCCCCCACATTCAGGATTTTTCTGCCAATCTCGCCGGAACGTCGATTTTTTCTAAAATTGACTTGGTGCGGGGGTATCACCAAGTTCCCGTGCGCGCAGAAGACGTTCCTAAAACCGCTGTCATTACCCCCTTCGGCTTGTTCGAGTTTTTGCGCATGCCGTTTGGCCTGAAAGGTGCCGCCCAGACCTTTCAGCGGCTGATGGACTCCGTTTTGCGCGGGCTGCCGTTCGTTTTTGTTTATCTGGACGATATATTGGTGGCCAGCTGCTCAGCGAGCCAGCACGAGTCCCATCTGCGCGAGGTTTTCCAGCATTTGGCAGCGCACGGCCTGATCATCAACCCTTCCAAGTGCCAGTTTGGGCACCGCATTTCCGCTGAAGGTGTGGTTCCGTTGCCCGACAGAGTCCAGGCTGTTTCGGCTTTTCCGCGTCCCACGTCGGTTAAAGCGTTGCAGGAGTTCTTGGGGATGATAAAGTTTTACAACCGTTTTCTCCCCAGAGCTGCACACCTGCTACAGCCACTCTATGCTGCCTTAAAAGGTAAAACAGCCAAAGATCCTGTTGACTGGCTGCCGGAACGCGTCCAGGCGTTTTCCGCAGCCAAGTCTGCGCTGGCTGTCTCTGTTGACAGACTTAAGCCTGCACATGTTATGCAAGAGGATCAGGTGGTCCCGGCCCAGGCCCCTCGCCGCGGCCGCCCACCTGCCACCGGGCTGATGGATTCTGTTTTTTCCCCCAGGAGCGACCCACAATCAACAGAGTCCGAGTCGTCTGCAGCTTTTTCTGGTTCAGCCGTTCCGGCCGTTTGCTTAAGCCCCGGGTCCTGGACTAGTTCTGCTGGGTGTTTGGGGGGTGGGGGGGGGGGCGGGGGGGGGGGGGGGGGGGGCATGTGTGGTGGACCACTAGAGGGCTCCACTCACACCCAGTGTTGAGGAAGTGTGTTCCTGTGTTTTGTGGCGCGAGATGTGCAGTTGATGTTGGAGAGGAATAAAAGAAGGAGTGAGAACTGAGAGCTCTGTGTCGTTAATGCTTACCTCCACAACACCACATCACTCACCTTTATCTCTCGCAGGGAGCTGTGTACCTCCTCCACTTTCCTCTCTCTCTCACTGATGAGCTCCTTTAGCTCCGCCTCAGTAATACCTAACTGAGCCTGTATGAGACAGAAAACACACACTGTGTCTAATAACCAACGCATTAAACATGCTCTGCTGCAGTTGCATGTTTATATACAATTAGATGCACAGTTTGTTTGTCAAAGACAGTTTTTGTAACTTTGATTTAAAATCAACTGTGGGAGTGTCAACTGACAAACACTGAATACATGATTGAAGTGTAGATCTTCAGCTTTAATTCAAGGGGTTTGACAAAACGGTGGAACCAGGTATCTGTGTCACTGCTGACAGAAGTAGTATGAATTCTGATGAGTGAGGGCTGCACTCACTGCTCAGATTTACCCAAATGCTGCAGACATGATTGGGGGGAAACTCCCACTGGGTTTAAATCTGGGACTCTCCACCATTTGATCCTCGAACTGAAGAAGCTTCTCGGATGAGAGGTGAAACGTCTTCAAGCAACTTAAAGAAGTCCAGACGCTTTTCTTTCCAAGCTCCTTAAAGAAATGGAGTCTGTCACCCTAACTCAACTCTATAGAGCAGCTTATTGAATACAAAACTGAAGGCACAGAGACACACGAACAAGCAGCAACTGGAGATGGTTACAGTTTAGGGTTCGAAACATCAGGGAGCCGTTTTTCATTAAAATATTAAATACAAGTCTTATATTTAAATGTAGGTGTATTAATACATAATTCACATTTTAAAAATTAAAATGTTGAAAATAATCTAGTTCACCTTGAGCCTCTGAAAAAGTGAGACTGTGTAGAAATGCTTCTCGAGGGCGTAGATTTGGCAGGGACGGAAGGGACATGTCCCCACCAATATCCAGCGATTATTGAATTGTCCCCACCAATAATTTGATCTCTTCGAGTAAAGAAAATCAAACCCGATAGAAAGAAAAAAACGATCTTTCTAGCTCTCATTCACCCAGCGGTGCACAAAGAGTTAAATTACGTTCTCTACTGGAGTCCTACGTCATGTGACAAATATGGCCAATGTGATTGGCTGTGCCTTTCAGGGAACTCTCTGTTTAGTTTTAGCAGCGGCAAGCCTGCGCTGCGAGGAGGAGAGGAGGATGGCAGCGAAAAGGAAGAACCTGGATATAAGAAAGTATTTTTAAAGAAACCTGTAAGTCACTTAAAGCCAAGTTCACTCATAAAATGTGTCCGTCATAATAACGTTACAGGCTATGCTCGGCTTTGGCCCACATCAGTCTAAAATTGTATGTAACCATGAATAACGTGTTTTGGAAACTAACTGCACAACAGGCAGCACTGTTAGTTCTCTCAGTCTCAGAGCAGCATTTCTAATTTTGATTGAAACTGTCAGAGAAAACTGCAGCCTCGAGCAAGCCAGGATATTAGTTTACAGACGCTGTTAAAATTATATGTCTAACGGTAAAATGTTGGTGACACAATAATTTCATCCTAATAGTACTGACATATTCATAGGGTTGATTTTTGAGACAAAATATCATGAGGTAGTCATGATTTTGCAAATATTCCAACCAACACAAAGCTCAGAGAGTAATGGTGATACAAGATCACAGGTGAAACTGGATGATGACTTGATGGTTCATGACTGTATTTGAAGCACATGTGTGACTGCATGTATGTGGAATGTCTCACTGTTATTTATCAGGTGACAGAGGCAGCTCTGCCATGTTGTAGCTCAGACAGAGGTGAAGAGGCGAGGTCACAGGTGACTGACTGATGTTTTGGTGCTATAGATTAACTAGTATTTATTATCATGACAATTGTTAGGCTGCTGATGTAAATTGATTCATTAGTGTATATTTGACAAAGAATCTGAATTGACATGTCTCACTTTTTATATGGCACGAATCAATGTGTTATTTTATCAGGTGGCAATATGTCCTAGTGCAGTCAGAGGGGAAGAGCCAGGGCCAAAGGTGAGGCACATCAAGCACAGAATAATCATTTTAATCTGAGGATAAAACGCATGTACTGAGGCTGAAAGAAGCTTCAGTGCTCTCAGAAGACTAAAAAGATGGGTAAGGTTAACAATGACTCAAATGAGATTAAACAATGCTGCTGTATGTCCACCAGGAGAGACTGGACAGTATAGATGTAAAACCAATATGCCAGCAGTTTATCTCTGTTAACGAGAGGAGCAGGCATGTGTTTGGCTCCTTCACATAGTGGACATTGAGTTGTTGTGTGGGACACCAGTAGTTCATGTCTGTTGCTGTAACAGTAGTTCATGTTTAGAATAAAAATCCCAGCTCGCTGACTTGATCGGGGCAATAGAGCCTAAAATGTTGCATCATTTTGCTGAGAGATCTTGAGTAGTTTTATGGACAAAACCCACCAGGTCATTCAGTGTTCCCTTAGTGCTAATGTATAAGAGATGTTGGTGTACTATAACTGAAGTCATGTTGTTAAGTCCTTAAAGTCATATTCTTTTATTGTCATGACTGTATTTGAAGCTATTTTTATGTTTGTATGATACCTGATTTATATGGAATATGGCTGAAGTAAACTAAAGTCTAAAATACTTAGTCAGTCATTTGTTTATTAGTAATTTAACATTATATAATTCACATATAAAACTATGAATTGTGATTTTTAAATGGTTTAAAAGCATGTAGAATAGCATATGTAGGCAAGTATATTTCTCCTTTTTTATCAAGAAGCAAAGACAAAAAGGGGGAAAAATAGAAACAGGGCAGGGCTCGGTGGTTGAATCATCCGTCCCCACCAACGCCAAAACCAAATCTACGCCCTTGATGCTTTTAATTCCTGAACAGTGAGTGCAGTAGTTTTGCTAAAGCTGCTGAATTAAAGCTGAAAGCCTGCAGTCACATCTGGATTCATTTCAACCCACTGTGGTTCTGCACAGACACAAAACCAGAGACATAGTTCTAACAGACTGTGGATGATAGCACAGCTGTGTGGTCCAGACCAGAGTTTATCAGTGAGGATGTTCACAGCTCCACGTGATACTCTGACCTTTGGACATACCAGTGCAAACTGGAATTCATCGTTCCAGTTATTCTGTTGTGAAAATTAGATTCATGTCATGACAGCATATCAGGGGCCTGTGAGGAAAAAATCCTTCAACATTTTGAAAATGAAAGAAATACATATCAACATCACAATAACTGTGAAAATTCCCAAACCTACAACAAAGTTGCAGCATGATGGTTTAATCCTCTCAAAAAGAACTTTTGCTAAACCAGTCAGTGAGGCCCAGTTAGCTGTGAGCTAACCACGACACGTACAAACCTTCTTCAAGTGCCACTCTCGTTTGGCGGGGGTGATGTTGTGTCCTAGGTGATCTGACGTCTCTGCACACGTGCTGCACACGCACACGTTATCAGTGCGACAGAAGAATTCCAGACCTCTCAGGTGGATGGGGCACGGTGGCAGATCCGAGTCACTGGACATGTCAACATTTGAATAAAGACATAACATGTAAGTGACTGATTAACCTGTCGTTTGGTTTCCAGGACATTCAGTTGTTTACAGTTTGACACGTGTGTGGTTACATTTAGCTGTTAACACTAGATAAAAGGTTTCCTTACTCTGCTTTTCTTATTTCCTGTCATATGTACACTGATACTACAGGCAAACACTCCTCTAAACAATCTGTTTCACACAGTTTTTTCCCGTCCTACATGTACATGATGTCATACTGACGAGATATCTTAAGATCACAGAACTCTTTGTGAACACAGCACAACCACTCACCTCCTGTTCAAACCTCCTGTTTGCAATGGGCAGCCAGTCAAGAGACACTTGTTTTAGACAGTGGGTGACCTGAGCAACACCCAGTATAAAACAAAAGATGCTTTTAAGCTGTGAGTAATGCAAAAATACTCCAGTGGTCTAAAAATGTGAATAGGAGGCCAGAAACGTGCACCATACAAATGTTTCTGTTGGCCAACTGTTGTAAACATCAGTACTAAAACCTCGTCTCACTTGAGGACTAATACGATTAGTAATGGTTAAGAAGTCTCAGTACTCCTTCCAAGAGGACAACCATTACTAGAGTCTGCGTCTGTTGTTTTAAAAGTGAAGAAGCCTCGTGGATGACAGGCCGGATGTCTTCACAAACCTAAAGAAGCCCACTCGCCTTCTCTTCAATCATTTGAAACTGCTGAGTTGGTTTAATAACGTGTATATTTCAATAAGTGATGAAACATTTGAACCTTTTTCTTTTTTTCAAAGAAAAAGAGTGGAGGGGCTCAGGTCACTCTAACGTAAACGACGACTCTCGTGCTATTCATCGTAACAAAGGGAATCTCTGTGGCTCTGGACTGTTTATCAAACAGGCATAAACATAAAATGTGCTTAATACTGGAAAGTAGTTTTGTTGTAAAGTTCAACAATCAGATGATCCTCTATGAGCAGGAAGTCGGCGTGGTGAGGAAGGACTCCCTTAGAGCAGGGAGGGAGCAGGAGACTATCAGAAGCATTTTAGCTCAAACTACCAAACAGCCACGAGGTGCTGATCTCTGCATACAGCAGAGCACAGAGAGAGCAGCCAAACGACATATAACACTGTTATTAGTTTACAAACCCACAAGGAATGAAAAGTATTAGCAGGTTGTTTAGGCCTATATGTTTTTAAGACGTGTCTGTAGTTTAACTAATTGATTTGTGTGAGATACGTAAAACCTATGCGTATGTATTTGATTGTTTTTTTCTTTTTTCGATTTCTCGCTCCCTCATCAGGTTTGCTTGTCCACTGCTGTTGTGGCATCAAGCTAATGCGTCCACTTAGTAAATCTGGTCCTCTCTGTGGTAGCCTTATAGCATTTACAGTGGTATGCAAAAGTTTGGGCACCCTTGATCATTTTCATGATTTTCCTTCATAAATCATTGGTTGTTTGGATCAGCAATTTCATTTCCCAGTCCCTGCACTGGCCACACATCCCCACAGCATGATGGAAGCGCCACCACATTTTACTGTGGGCAGCAGTGCTGTGTTCAGTTTCTGCCATGCATATCGCCTCTTTTTATGTCCAAATAACTCAGTTTTAGTTTCATCAGTCCACAGCACCTTATTCCAGAATGAAGCTGGCTTGTCCAAATGTGCTTAAGCATACCTAAAGCGGCTCTGTTTGTGCTGTGGGCGGAGAAAAGGCTTCTTCTGCATCACTCTCACATACAGCATCTCCTTGTGTTAAGTGCGCTGAATAGTTGAACGATGCACAGTGACTCCATCTGCTGCAAGATGATGTTGTAGGTCTTTGGAGCTGGTCTGTGGGTCGACTCTGACTGTTCTCACCATCCTTCGCCTCTGCTTATCTAAGATTTTCCTTGACCTGTCTCTTCCGGCCTTAACCAGAACTGTGCCTGTGGTCTTCCATTTCCTCGCTATGTTCCTCACAGTGGAAACTGACAGCTGAAATCTCTGAGACAGCTTTCTGTATCCTTCCCCTAAACCATGATGTTGAACAATCTTTGTTTTCAGGTCATTTGAGAGTTGTTTTGAGGCTCCCATGTTGCCACTCTCGAGAGAAGATGCAAAGAGGAGAAAAACTTGCAACTAGCCACCTTAAATACCCTTCTCATGACTGGATTCACCTGTGTATGCAGGTCAAGGGTCAATGAGCTTACCAAACAATTTTTATGTTTCAATAATTAGTGCTAAAGCTATTCAAATCAATAAAACAACAAGGGTGACCAAATTTATGCACCTGCCTAATTTAGTTTAAGTAACTATTGCACACTTTTTGTAAATCCTATAAACTTCATTTCACTTCTCAAATATCATTGTGTTTGTCTGCTGTATGATATATTTAAATGAAATTGCTGATCCAAACAACCAATGATTTATGCAGAAAAATATGAGAATTATCAGGGGTGCCCAAACATTTACATGACTCTGTGTAGAGGATATGAAAATGTCCATCTTTGATGGCAGAAGCAAACCCCCCACATACCTCACCACTATAGGCATAGACCTAAAAAGGTATAAAGTCAAACTTGGAAAAAAGAAAAAAAAAAAGAAATAATTTATGCTTTGTTCTGGCACTACTCTCACAAACATCCCGCTGACACACTAATGACAAACCTTTCTCTGGATGATTGCTTGTTACTATTTGGTAACTTCATGAATGTCTCTTTACAAATGTGAAGTCATTTATTGAGTCCAACTTTACAGACTTATTGTGGCCCTCAGGTGACTGCTGCTGTGATTTGGAGATATATAAATAAAACTGAACAGATATCTATCAGTAGAGCAGCTCATCTACTAGCTACAGTGTTGGTGGTTTAATCCCTGGCTGCACCAGTCTGCGTGCCAAATATCCTCAGTGAAGACAGTAACCCCAAGCTGCTGACACATCCATCAGAGTGTGAATGTGTGACATGGGAACATGGGATACTACATGGGAAGCACTGAAGTGTAGAAAAAGGTGGCTGCATGAACGGGTGAATGAGGCATCTATAAAGCACTTGGAAAACATAAGATCCAGTCCATTTACTATTAATGTGGTTCAGTCAAATATATTGTAATGCAATATTTCAGTATATTTCAGTACCTGGGGTAAGGCGGTGGGGGGTCATGATGCTCCGTCCTGACAAAGGGAGCACCATCTCGACTCTGGCTTTGGGGGAGTGCAGCGTGAGGCAGCCCGGGGTCTGGCAGGCGCTGAAAACGTGACATCATTTCTGCAAAGATGTTCTCGGGCATCTCCCCCTGCCTCTGGAATCCGGATGACAGTGGTTGATTATGATGGGAAGGGGACCTGGAAGGCTCCATTCCTCCAAGTCTTTCAGCCACAGGAGAGCCGGCCATCTGCTTGAATTGTTCAGTTATTTCCTTCAGGGTCAGGTTGACATGGAGCTGTGGTCTCTTGAGGAAGGACTCTTTGCAGAGAGGGCACTGGTACAATTTTGCACTCCGTTTGTTTCCGTCCCAGTAGGAGGAAATGCAGGTTTGGCAGAAACTGTGACCACATGGTGTTGTGACCGGTTTGTTAAATACGTCCAGACAGATAGAGCAGGTGAACTGGTCTTCAGACAGGAAGGCAGCAGGTAGTGACATAGCCATTTAGTTTTAAGCTGCATATAGTGACAGACAGAAGATTAGAAAAATATTAAACCGTGTGGGTCAGCAAACTATCGAATAAATACCCCAGACATGAATTTCAAAAGCTTTACTGTTCAGATCTCATCTAATTAAGTTTTCATCAGAAAACTTGGATCATCCTGAAACCTGGATGAGCTGGACTGATAGGTTGGTTTCACTCGTCCAGCCTGGATACCTGCAGTCTGATACAGCCTAACAGCCCCAGTCTTAGCTCATATATTACTATCATTAAAATGATCTCATTATTACTGGTCTAAAGCTCCACTTCAGCAATATCCATCAAGAATCAAAAGTGACGGACAAACAGGTGCCGAGAGGATTCATGCCCCTTTTTGCTGGGTAACATATAACCTAAGTGTACTCTAAAACATTCACTGTTCGCCTAATCCATCAAATGATTCAGAAGCTCTTTGGAGCTGCTGGCAGCATGATACGTGAGACTCTCAGTGTGAGTGTGCACTTCCTTAACTTAAACACACTAAAGCTAAAACACACACTGAAAATATACAAAGGAGTAGTTGCGCAAGATCAAGAAATTCAGGCTCGGCTGGAATATTCTTGGCCAGGACGTCATCATTACCGAGTTAAACGAGGCAATGAGGAAAAAATCTTGCAAGTCATCCATGTCTCTTTAGTGTATGCTGTACTGAGATCAGCTGACTCTGATTGGCAGGAGGATATGTATTCATGTCGTATAAGCACATCGCTCCAACATTCAACAATAAACTGTTATTTCATGAATAAGAAAAGTGAAAGGAAGCCTGCTTATGTCACAGTGACCTCATGAGAGTGATCTTTCTGTTAGTTTCTTTATACCAGGCAGAAATGTGCTGTCGTGTTAAATTAGCAGAACGGAAGCTTCACAAATCCAAAAATCAGCTGCTTTTTGTACAGCACTGGAAAAAAATGATGGAACATAATATATGAGTGATTTAGGAAGGTAAAGAAGCAAAATAAAATAAAGAACAGACAGATTTACTGGCTCATGAATACGTGCAAGCAGCCGCAGTACAGGAAGCACCACCACCGCATTGCTGAGCCATTGCTCAGACATTTGGTAAACAATCTGAAGACAGTGATCATTACTGAAATATGGAAGACGTCACAGAGTTGTCGTGTATCTTAAAGCTTCCTCAGAGAGAAGATGATAACATTTTATGAAAAGTAATGTGTAAAATCATAACTGTGTGTAACACTTTATACCAATGCTTTATATTAACACTGGTGAACCTATGATGGAGGTGAAGAGGAAGTTTTGTGTTATTCTTTCAGTCACAACCTCAGTGCTAAGAAAAAGTATAAGTCACAGTTAAATGTATGAGATTAATACTCACTTTTTTTATTAGACAAAGATTAACTGAATTCAAAACGTGGTTTTTAAATAGTGATTTAGCCACGCTCACCCAGCCCTATGTGAAAAAGTGGCCATCATGAGAGAAAATCACTGTTGACCAATAAGAACACAAAGACCACATGGTAAAATGACCATTTTGACGATCCCAGAGACTTTGGGGGAAATTCTGGTATAAAACAAAAAAGCTAATAGCAAGAGTCAAACAGGGTGGTGGAGCTGTTTTACTGTAACTAATGGAACAAATATTTACTGTATGTATTTGAAACTGATCAACAGCCAGTGTGACCGACAATCACGCAGCCCATCACTGGTTGTGCTTCTGTTAATGTTTTTGGTTTATAAATCCAGCTTTGGTAAGAATATCATGACGGCGCACACATGTCAACAGCACACTGTATAATTACTGACCACACTGGTGTCAAAGGCTTGTATAAAGTTTCATGTGACATAGCGACCCACACCCACGGCTGCCTTTCTCTGCTGATTTCTGTCACGTCATCATGAAACAGATTTGGAGTATCAGACAGTACACGCATACAGTACAGCTCGATAACACCTGCCTGCACAACCATTTCCTGAAGTTACATAGTGAGATCATTTAGCTTTGATATTAAAGCTGTAAAGCTGCAGTATAAACAGGTAGCGTGTGTTATCTGCCATGTATGACTTTTATATGCTCAGATAATTTTGTGGTCTGTTGAGCAAAGACGTGATTTATGAGTTCTCCACCAACAGCCATGTTTTTACACTTTCACACACTGCTCGTAATCACCTATCGAAAGGTCGAACACATGAGTGTAACCGTGCTCTCTGTGGACCGTCCTCGGGATGATAACATGAAATATCAGTACTTCTGTTACATATAGGCACATACAAAGCTTCCTTTGACATAGTACACAGACAGATGAACATGCTGCTGGGTGCACTAATCCTATTCAGACACTAACTAACAACAGGAACAGAGTCCACACTTCATATGTTAGTTAACATGTCTTACCTGCAGTTTCAGCAGAGAGGTTATATTTGAGTGTTTGTACGAGATGTTCCCTGTAGCTCGTTCCTCTCCTTCTCTTGCTCCTGTCAGTCTGGATTTCACTTTTCACGTTCGTGTCATTTTTCCTTACTTCATTGTTTTGTTGATCCCTCCTCTTAACCCCCCCCACCCCACCCACGGCATTTATCCAAACAGACCTGCTCGACAGGTGCAGCTGTAGAGGTATGCTGTTTTAAATAAACTCTGTCTCACAGCTCTTTAGCAAACACAGCTCTAATTAGATAATGCACATGCTTTTTTTTTTCAAGAAACATACAGGACACTTGATAAAATGCCCACATCAGAGTTTTGTACACTGTAATGATGCGTGTTTGTTCTGGGAGTTGAAACAATAAAGAGATAAAGTGTGTTTGAGATGCTTCATTACATGCACACGGGTGCATGTAATGGGGGGGGAAGGCGAACTCCGGGCCTCAAGGACCAGCATCCTGCAGGTTTTAGATGTGTCCTTGATCCAACACAGCTGATGTAAACGGCTTCAAGTTTTACACAGGCCTGGTAATGAAATAATCATGTGATTCAGGTGTGTTGACCCAGGGTGAGATCTAAAATCTGCAGGAAACCCAGCCCTCGAGGCCTGGAGTTCCCCACCCCGGTACACACAGATATATTCTATTAATTTAGCATTTTTACCTAACATGTGTCATCATGTTTTCTGCTGATATAGGCCCATTAAAGGTGTTAGGTGTTGTGCTTTTTAAGCCCTGACTCTTCATAATCTACCACCTTGGAAACAGCATGTGCAGGTATTTTGCATAGTCAGGCTTCGGCTCAGAGCATTTTAGAAAAATGTGTTGATAACATATATTATAATTTAACAGATTTAAATATCAAAATAAATTCTTTCTAATTAGGGGAAATAATGCAGTCAGCATCTTTTATTATCTAAACAAAGAGGTAAAGTATAGTCATATCTATTTAAATGCACAGAAAGAAATAGAAATTCCTATAAATCATACAAATGTTATTCCATGTTATGCAATCTATTGTATCCAATGTTAATAATCTGTGAGATAGATATACATACAACTACATGAAGATTAATCTTAGGTTATATAAATACAGCTTTATCCGGTCTATAAGTGATGACATATGAACCCTGCTTCCAGGTCCAAACTGCTCTGAGTTTATTAAGGCTGTTGTGTTTTTAACATGTTTTAATGTTTTCTATCTCGTTCTGTTTAATCTAAACAAGCCCCTAAAAACAGTCAGTGATCACTGTCAGCCTCTCTCAGTTTTTATTACCACTGTTCATTTTAAACCCTTCCGCTGTAACTCCAGCCCAGCCCATGCAGCAGTATATGAATGACTAACCTGTATTGTGGCTGGATTATCTCAGTTGTTCTGCTGACTGAAGTTTGGTCTGTTTACAGCATCCTGCCATGCGATTGCATTTGTCTCTAACCATCGGGAACCCTCACGTTAACTTTTATCGAGTGGAAAAAAGTTAGTGTTCATCCTCCAGCTTCACTGTGTTTATGCTAACATAGCTGTGTAGCTAGCGATCACGTAGCACATCATTATATACCAGCTAGCCCAACTTCAGTAACCCTACAAACGTCACTGCTGTTTAGTTTTCTGTCTTCATTTATGTTGGAAGTGATAGCAGAGCTGTACGTTTGAATTTTTCAGAAATCTCTCAGTCAGAACATGCTATATCATGTTTAGGTGGAAGCTAGCGAGCTAACTTCCTGTTAACTTCTAACTTCATTAAATTTTAATAAATTCTGTTTTCATGGATGCCCGGATGTTAAACTTAATTGTTACACCTGGTAAAGCAGCAACGATGATCATTTTATTAAAGGTGAAAGAATTTAGACAGTTTGTAACTCTCAGTGATGCCGCAGTGTTCGTTTGACTTTGGGACCTGAAGCGGAGTTTGGACCCTGAAACACTTAAAGACTGGATTACCTTCTATGGCAGCCATCTAGATCTTCTAGGGAAAAAAAATCCCTGCACTGAAATCCTAACAGTAGACTGTAAATGCTATATTTATTTAATGTACTTGAAAAACTGTTGAGTGTACATTGAATCAAAGCACATTAAAAAAAAAAAGCATAATCAGTATGTTACAATATTTTTTGGTTCCTCGTACAAATTTCTAAGTTACTATTTCTTGCCATCCAAACCCTTGGAAGGGTGCTGACCCTGCTAGCAAATCCCTACTTAGTATTTACTGTTAATATGATAGCCTCTTTAGGAAACGTTGACATTAAATTATGCTTGATAGGACCAGATGTTACAATCTCTAAAATAATTGGCACAGTTCTGCAGCAGGTTGAAGGTGGGGGAAGTATTCAATGTTTCGACCAGGGCCCTGTTGTGACAATGTAACTCTTCAGTAAGTTGAAGACTTGCCACCAGTGTTGTGTACCCCGGACTCATTGGGTGTTTCCGACATTTATCACAATACACCCTCATCCAAACCACCATGTTGGTCGCATGGTGCTTTCACGTGACCCATACTGCTTCTTTTTGTGATCACTTTCAATGATGTCTGTTCATGTCAATTTGATGTTTCCCTGGAGTTTGTTCAACAGGTGTTTGGCGCATGTGTTGGTTGTTGTTACTGTTGTCATGTCATCCATGCGCACTGTGATTGGAGAAAGCTGGAGACCATTCTTCAGCTGTTCCCCTCTAAGCATCATGGATAATCAACCCCATTGTCACAGTAAAAGCTAATGGTGAGATGGTGCAGCCCGCCATTTTGCCTACCTCCAGGTGTTTTGCTGGACAGCTGTGTCTGCCTGTGTTATCAAACACAGAACTGGAGGCCCTGGAAATAGGTTTTGACCAGTCTTGTGTTTCCTTTTGGGATTTGGAAAAACTCACAGGCAGTCCACAGCACCTCATGAGGCACTGAGCCAAAGGCATTGGCAACATCTAAGAATACCACATGAAGGTCTTTCTTTTCCTTCTTAGCTGCCATTTACCATTTCCAAAATCTGCTTTTCCCAACCTCCTGCACTGATGTGTCAACTAGCCTGTTTCTCTGCAAGAAAGTAGATATCCACAGGGCCACTACACTGAAGAAAATCTTTGCTTCTGCAGTCAGAAGACTGATTTGGCTGAACTGTGTGATGAATTAGGATCTCTACTGCCGTTCGACAAGTCCTGGTATGATTTCTTTCTCCAAGCCACCTTTTATTAGCTTGCAGTGACATAGAGACTATAAGGAATGCCCATTTAGGCCTGCACGGTTCACTATGTTCTCCACCTCACACTCAAGTGCTTCAAGTTTTCTCCTTTCGATTTCTGATGCCTTCTTTCACTGTTTCTTAAACCTCCTAACTTTCACCAACCTGTCAATGTCTTGCTGTCTTGGTGCGCCCTGATGTAGCGCTTCCCATTTTTTTAAATGATTAGGGACAGACTTTATGTCTCACTCACAGGAAGAGCACACCCAGTTATTGGTGCCAAAAAAGCCATTAGTAAATAATTTTCCAGGTGGCTGATGGCAAATGTTCTTCTACAACTCTTCTTGAGCACTCAAAGTACTTGATACAATTGCCTTACTCACCCATTCATACAAGCAAGAAGGGGATGAGCACACTGTGCTTTCTAATGAAGCTCATATCCTTTAATGTGTGCAGCAAGATGTTGGAGATCTTCTTCTGTGGTAGTGAGTACCATCTAGTTTGCTGCTGTCTGCTGGGGGGCAGCGTCAGTGCCACAGATGCCAGCAGGATGAACAAACTAATCTGCGAGGCCGGAAGCATCATTGGTCAGAATTTGGAGATGTTTGAGTCAGTGAGGGGCAGGAGGTCACTGAACCTACCCTCTCCATCACACCCACTCCACACCTCTGAGGCAGCAGAGTGATTCAACCTCACTGCCATAAAGAACACTTTAGAAAACCTTTCTCTATAAAGCTGTATAATAACTTCATTCTGTGGCAGGTTTACACGCCTGTCAGGCAAAAGATTTTTATTAAAGCAATTTGCACTTCTCTCCTACACAACGTCAGTCTTAATTTTAGTGTTTTTAATCAACTTCATCTGAACTTTTATCACTTTTTTATATATTTACATTTCTGTATTATCCCAGAGTATAAGGCACTTTTATTTAACTGTGTTGTTTATTGTAGACTGTACTGGTTTCACTCTTGCTTCTGTAAATCAATTTCTCTTGTGGGATCAATAAAGTCTCAGGAAGCCCACACTGCTGACTTTTCCCTGTCTTTCATTCTGCAGACAGAGCGCTTGAGGCTATTTTGTTTCAGCTGGAAGCTGTTCAAACAGGAACGCTGGTGCAGTCTGGTTGAGGAAAAAAAAAAAGTCTTTGGCAACCTGGTGGGCAATCGCCTCCCATTAGGTAATAATTGCTGGGAGGCCCGTTCACCCTCTGTTGCCCTGCTGCAATGGCTCCACCGATGCCAACAAGCTGGAGACTCGTTGGATGGAAACATGTCAAGAGCCAAGTGCACGATAATAGTAATCGTTTTCTTACTGCAAACAAAACATCACTACCCTGCAAACACAGACTGTGTGTGTGATGCTAGGCTGTGTTATGGAATTCTCTGATCAATAATATGAGCTGCTGTGTGGTACAGCCTGACCAACAAGTTGGTTTTGGTAACTGAGCTTCTAGTATTCCATGAGTCTGTTACTCAGCACTGATTAGCAGGTGTGTGTACTGTGTGTATTTTAACCGATACTGTTCCCTTATTCTATAATGCAAGTTCTCCTTCTGCTGCTCTCTCTTCAGATGTACGTAGATGCTCCAAACTCTTGTCAGTGTGCAGAACATTTTTACACTTTTTACCCTGACTGCGAAACCTAAACGCTGCATGCTTATTGGATAACAGCTTGTGATGGACACATCTGGCCAATCAAATATTACAGATGTGGGTGCTCAGAATATTGATATCTTTATTTCACAACTGAAATGAGACTCAGGAGGAAAACAATAGTTCACTAAAAACATTTTGACTGTGCATGATTCCTGCTGGAGTTCATCTTCAGCCGCACAGTTTCCATCATTAATGTTATCTATGAGATGCAATCAAAATTCAGCATCCCCCACCCATCAAGAAGCAAAATAAACATCAGATGTGGATGTGGCGACCGCCATGAAGCAAACAGTAACTGTCTTTAGAATTAGCTGGAGTTGTTAGAATTTTCAATTAAACCTCAAACATTACAAAAAAACAAACAAAAAACTTAACAGTTCAAGTTTAAAATGTGACAGTTTACAAACTAAATCTACATCAACATGAGAATCTGGACCCAAAGTATCAGGAGCACATTCAGCTGGAGTCGGGCTTGGCAGTCTCGCTTGTTGTTTTGGACGTCTTCAAGTATTTCTAGGAGAACGTGGACAAAATCCATTAGAAACCGATTAGAGCAGAACAAGTTCTTTGTGACCAAACAAATGTGTGGACATGTAAAATGGTCTTTTACAATCAGAGCCAAAAATATAAGATGAATCTAATCTCACAGACAATTCTAGATTAGCCAGGTGTGTTTTACCTGTAAGGCTTTTATTTTGGTCACGTTAGCAAACCTTCTTGCCTACTTAAGTCCTACTTATTTAAAGGTGCACTTAGGGCTGTTCGATATAATGATATATATCGGATGACGATATAAAAATGTCTATCGTTTCATTTTACACTATCGTTTGTTTCGTGGTGTCGCAAAATAAACTGTTTACGGCAATATTTGTTCATAATTTTGATGGTCAGTGTAGTGGCTATATTAATTTCTTAAAGTTCTCTCTTTCTCTCATATTTAATATAACCACACTACAGACGGACAACCACTTGTTTTTATGCGTTGTCGTTAGCAACAACGACGGTAAAACCACGGCGTGTCCGCTTGTTTATTTTCCACGTAAACCTTTCACAATAAAGCTCAAGATCCTGTTGAGACTTTTCAAAATAAACTGAATCACATGAAAGAGTATGCAGAGTAATTACGGATGAGAAACAAAAAAGAGCCGCCAGGTGCTAAAATATAAACCTTAGACTCAAACGTTAGAACAGGCTTTTCCCCGCAGCACGCCGTGTAATAAATACTCACAAAGAAAACGGCGGCCGTTACAACTTATGTCTAAAAATGTATCACTTCATGCATCGGTTAAAACACTCGACTCCAGGTACACGACGCCCAGCTGGAAACACTTCACGCAAGTCGAGCTGCCCGAGATTCACAGAATTTACAGAAAATGTTACATTTTTGTGATTTAAATCGTTATCAGACGATAGATGTCTTATATCGGGATATGAGATTTTGGTCATATCGCACAGCCCTAGGTGCACTCAGACTGGTAATAAGTAGGAAACAAAAAACAGACTGAACTCCATCTTCATACATCCAGACTAATAACTGTGCGTACTGCTACCTGCAGGTTCTCGTAGTGTTTGCGGGTTTTGCAGTGGCTGATTTCAGCCTCCTTGGAGCCACTGAAGAACCGAGCGCACACCTTACAGAAAAAACCCGTCTTTGGGACCAGGAACTCCATACCTGTGGATGGACACACAAACACACAGAATGACACTTGGTCTAACTGTGGTGTGCATTTTAAATCCTGCTGACTCTGGGAGTTTAAATTCAGATGTCAGGACATCCAAACAGCTGTGAATGAGCCATGCTAAACAAATACAGACCAGTTTCTTACCAACTGGGTTGCTGGGGTCAAAAGGAGGGAGGGAATGTTCTGTTTTTCTGGGAATTTCCATTTCTAATTTGGGCTTCTCGCTCTCCTCTTCAGCATTGGGGGGTTTTTCAGTTTGCTCCTGTTTCCCTGCAACAGACCGGACAAAAACAGGGCTTAGCTCAATCCCTCGATCTTATCCAAGGTGACCAGTGCTGTTTGTTCAAACAGAGTCCAGTGATTTCTTCGGGGGCAAATCTGTGTATGACACCATCAGCCAACCACTTCTTCTTCTTAAGGTGCTAAATGTAAGAGGCTAAATGAATCCACCTCACCAGTTTCTGCAGCTGTCTCTCTCCTGTCTGTGTTCTCCTGATCCTGCACCTTCAAGTGTTCCTCCTGTTTGACCAATCCCATCTTCTCTTCTTCAACAGACTCACGACCTTTCAGAGGATTCTCCTCATCGCCATCTTGGCTTCTTTCTGCTGCTAAGGAGGAAGCTGCTGCAGCTGCAGGGACAGGGACGGGAACACTTTGGTCCTCTGGGGCGAACTCAGCAATTAATAAGGTATCTGAAGGGCAATGACAGACTTCAGGTTCACGTACGCCACATACAAAAGGGCTGAAAAAAACCATGGTTTATTCAGAGTACCTGGCTGAGGTGTGATGTCAGGCTCAGATGGTTTATGCACTGGGCTGTGTGCAGGCTCGGCTTGTGAAGCCGGCGGTGGGGACACAGCAGGACTGGGAACCAGATTAGCTGTTACATCTGGCAGTGCACAGCTGTCTGTTACATCACCCTCAGGTGTGAGCTCAGACTTCGCTGGAGCTGCTGTGACATCAACGGCTGCGTCCTAGAAGTGGAATACAAGAGGCAACACATGCTGCTGTAAAGTTTCTCACACACACTCAGGTCCACCTCATGTACAAATGAAACAAAGATCAATAATGCATACACCAAACCCATATTAAAATCACTTTCTCAGTATCTCTACAGTTAGAAATATCCTGTCTCAGAGTGACGCTGAAAAACTAGTTCCTGCATTTATTACTTCCAGGCTGGACGACTGTAATTCATTATTATCAGGAAGTCCTAAAAACTCTTTTCAGCTGATCCAAAATACGGCAGCAAGAACTATTTCTCCCACAGTGGCTTCCAGTAAATGCAGAATTGAATTTAAAATCCTTCCCCTCACATACAAGTGAATTTTCAGGCTCCATTTCATCTTCTAGACGGTACTGTATCAGCCCGACAGAGCTCTCACACTGCTGTTTACTTGATGTTAGTAGACTGGGAGGCAGAGCTCCTCCTTGAGCTGGTTTCAGAGGCTTTTCCTGTTATAAAGGAGTTTTTGCTTCCCACTGTGGGGTTTCTCTGTGTTATTGTCCCAACCTTATAATACAGAAATGCAGTGAGGCGACTGTCGCTGTAATTTAGTACTGTAAAAATAAAACTCCACTCCTTCAGTGTTTACAAGAACCTCCGAGTCAGTTTGGATTAGACGTGCTGGCTCTCTATGACTCTCTCTGCAAGTCCAGAGACTAGCAGCTGTTGTTCTAAGACTTAGTTTCCCCAACACATCTTTTTGATTTCTTCTTATCAAATATGTATGAATAATTAAAAAGTAATTAAGTTTACAATTACTGACCGAAAGAATGGCCTGCTTAATTATTCCCAGAATTGTCGCAGCCCTTACTCCAGCTTCATATCAGGCTTTTAAAGTCTTCTTTGAGCTCTGGTGTAGATTTAGTTTCAGTTTGACTAAAGAACTGAAACACAGGATCTTTGTTTTTACCACAAGCCTGCAGCATCCATTCTTGGATGTCTGTGGGTGCAGATGAAGCAGTGGAGTCATGAAGATTAGGACACTTGAAGTGTAAACATGCATAGAATGATGGAGAAGGAAACCAGCCTGTGGACAGCTAAAACCAGGAAGGTCTGTGGTGACAAGAAACCAAACAGACCCATAAATAAATAAATAAATAATGGCGGTGTTACCTGTCACCCTCCTGGTAGAAACACCTGTGGTATCTATTTGAAGCTCCTAAATCTCCTCGTTCTCGGGTTACTGCATTCACACAGTTAGGTGCCCGTGCCACCCGCCCGGCAGGGTGATGGAAGCACCCCATCAGCCTTTACAGCTGAGGGGCAAAAAACATATTCTGGGTATTTCTTCTTTATAACCCCCGAGAGCCTCCATATCATTTGAAAGTTAAATGAACTGCCACCCTTAGTGACAGGTTGGACTTCAGAATTCACCGAGTATAAAAACACCAGTGGCTAATAGGAGAACAGAGCGTCGGCTGAAACGTCCTTAATCATAAATGATCATCGTAGGAGAATAAAAGTCACTACCTGCCGATTTCAAGTTCTATGAAGTAAAAAGTGTGTGAACCTTTAACAGGGGAACAAACAGGTGTGTGCACACAGCCACGGTGAAGCTACCTGTGGAGTGTCCTGTGGGACACATGTGGGCGGGGTCTCCCCTTCTTCTGAGGTTTTGAGTGGAAGCTCGGCCACATCTCCGACTTCGTCCACTGTGACAAAGTCACTCATGTCGAACGGGAACTCATCCAGCTCCTCCTCCTACGTCCAGGGAAGGACAAAGAAACAGAATTGCAAATAAAACGATGCCCTCCGCACGCTTTAAACTTCAGCCTTTGCGTCTCCTCACCGCTTTGGTTTCAGCCTCCATACTGTGGCGCTCATCCCTCCCGTAGCTTTGCCTGGATCCCTCCGACCTGGAGGACAACCTCGACCCCGATAAACCGTTGCCGTGGGCCCTCTTCCTCTCCCTTCTTTCCCTTTCCCTCCTCTCCCACTCCCTTCTTTCCTCCTCCCTCCTCTCCCTCCTGGATTTTTCAGTCCACTCCCTCTTAGCTCTCTCCTCCTTCTCCCAGCCCCTTCTGTCCCTCTCCCGTTGCCTCTTCTCTCTCTCCCTCACCTCCTTCTCCTTTCTTGCCTCTTTTTTCTCCTTCTCCTGCCGTTTCACCTCACCTTCCACGCCTGTCTGTTTTTTGGTCATCTCTTTAGTCTCTGTTGCTTTTTGGCCTGGCTTAGTCTCTGTCTGGTTTTCCCCCTTTTCTCCACTGGGGGGTGCTGCTCTGCTGCTGGAGTGGCCGGTGGGCACTGTTCTGCACTCCACAAGCAGCGCATTAACTATGGCTTGAGTTACCTGGTGACAGCAGAAACACTGTTTTAATTGTCAAAGACCATTTTGTATGCATGTAATCACATGTTTTGTGTGTACACACCTTGGGCAGCTCTGGCGCGGCTGCTTCCTCAGAATCTGCTTTGCCATCCAGGCGAGGTGGCTGTGACTCGTCTTCTGCAGGAGTTTGTTCACGTTCTGCTTCAGATGCACTGACTTTACTCTCCTCTGTCGTCTCCATGTCAACGCCTGGTGTTCCCGTTGTGTCTGCTTCTAATTTGTTCTCCGGTGCAGAGTCACAAACCGTGAGCTCGTCTTTTTCGACGTTACCGTCTTTGCACGCTTCTAAAACCTCTTCAGCTGTTTCCTCCCTGCCAGTCATCTTATTAGCATCTCCATCACAGTGTTTCACAGTCACAATCCTCTCGTCAGGAGATTCTGAACTGTCTTGGTGTGCTGCTTCCTCTCTGTCTGCAGACGTTTGCTTTACTTTGCCATTCGCAGGTGTATCCTGCAGATGCACGCACGCACGCACACACACACACACACACACACGCAAGCAAGCATTTAAGAAAAGCTGAATCTCCAGAAATTAGTAAATGTACATGATGCCCTCTTAACTATAACCAAATATCAGTGGTAGTGACCTCAGATGAATCGTGAGGGGCAGTGATGGCTTTAGTCTGCGTGCTGGCTTTGGGGTCAGGCTTGCGGGAGAAGAACAGCGGGTTGTTCTGGATTATACACGGAAACGCCTGAAAGCGCTTGTACACGGACAGGGCCATGGCTGCAGTGGCCATCTCACAAATCACCTGAGCAGGAAAAGAAAACGTGGCGTTAAGCACATGAGATTTCTTTGTTTTGCAAAATATTTGTAGGGACTGTGAGGGTTCATGTGGGTGTCACCCACTGCATTTTAAATGCTTACTCTCATCCACAAGGACAAACAAGCTTGTAAGCAAACTGCATCCATAAACTGTATGTCTGCAACACATGGGCAAAAACCTGTTTAATGCTATAAAGTTGAGTCCTATATCAGTCTTTACAACATCCCTCGAGGTGAATGTGTGCTGCTATATAAATGACCTTTTACTGAAATCACTCGAGTCTATCAGAATGGACTCGATTGTAGGTTTTTAAAGCCGAGCAGCTGAGTGTGAGTCCTGGAGAACAAAGTGGTGCACAGCTGCACAGACGCATAGCTCTCACCATGCTGCTGAGCACGAGGGTCTTGATGACTGTTCCAAAGCGTCGCACCAATTTCTCGACTTCAGAAGACCCGCTTGGCGTGTCGGGAACATTCCCAATAACCAACAGGCTGTTCCAGCCGACTGGAGCTCGACTCTGTAACACGCAGCAACATTTAATGACTTGCAAACTAGCACCGGCTATTGTTGTTGCTTCATTTCCTTCAACTGTATTTTTGTCATTAGATTTTATTTAGGTCAAGTAAATAATAAATAAATAATATATGGAACATGGAAAAAAAATGTGCTCAAATGTGTTCAAAATTTCAAAATCCACCTTCACCTTTTTCTCAATTTCCTGCATTCACAAAATGTTCAGAAAGCATGACGTCTCAGTCAGCGGTGGATCTTCAGGGCTGCCACCCTAAAATAATCTCTTGCCACCCCTACAGCTACTCCAGGTTTGTATACGACAGTTTATTAAAGTAAGCTGACAGTAAGACTTTTAGCATGGCTACAATAAACATTAAATACATCACATAGGCGGCCAAAGATATGGGCTAAAGAAAATACAGTTATAGACTATATGTATATGAACGTGTGTACTTACTGTATTTGATCCACATTTAATGCACATTACAGATCTAACACCTGCATATGGGTGTAAAATAAATGGCTCTGACCTTGAAGTCAAGGTCACTGAGATTCAAAATGGTCATTTTTCTATAGTACATACAGCTCTGGTGTAATAGGTGACTTTCAGGAAGCCTGACCTTTGCTCTTGAGGTCACTGTGATTTTTGTAGACACACGTCTGGTATTAATTTAAACTCACTTCGCTCTCGAGCTATCTGATTTACAAACCACCACGTGACGAAACCCCATCAGCCTTTCATGACTCGGGGAAAAACTCAAAAGACCTCATAATGTTGGGATGAAGGACGTGAAGATGTACTCACTAATGGATCCACTGGTCCCATCAGAAGATTGTAGAGCGCCACCTGCGTGAAGAGTGTTGTGTTTAAATCAATCACTGTTTAAGGAAGCCAGAACAACGCACCGCTTTGTACAGATCACATCTTTCAAACTTAGGATGCATGACACAGAAAACTAGAAGTAACGAATCCACAGCCGAGTCGTACCGGTGTGTTGAAGCTGATGTGTTGTTTCAGGGGGGTCAGTTTAACCTCACAGTCTTTCACCTTGGCCGGCACTAATGTGTGGACTTTTACCATGTCCTGAACAACATCCATGTCTGGCACTGACACAAGTGCCTAACACACCAAAGGAAAGTCATTTATTATACAAACAGCATCATCATTTTCCACTTTAAACATTTCTGAACAAGGACATTCAACAATTTAAATAAGAATCTATACAGGAAACAGTCTGCAGACATATTACTTATGGACACTATTAAAAGTGAAAACACACTTAAGAAATGTGTTTACTAATGCAAAAAGACGAAGGGGGAAATGCCACTGATCCAGTTCCAGGTACTGGCTTTAACCATCCTAGTACGAGCTGATGCCCAGCCAGGCAGAAATATCATTTTGTATTTATGACATTTATCGAGAAACTAACCATAGAGACAGTTAAGGCTAGTCTAAGAGTTAACCTACAAAAGCCAAACCCATGTATGTGTAACATTAGCCTGGAAGAGTTGGTTTAGTCAACAAAGGTAAAAAAAAGAACCTGGAAACTGTCAGCTCTGCTTTCAGTTGGTTGGTTGAAATCTGTGCATGCACGGTCACTAATAAGAGCAGGTCACATGACTCACTGCTGTTAGCTGCACAAAACAAACTTGTGAGTTGCTGCTTGGTGATGTGAAACGTGACATCTTCAACGTCATCAGTCATATGCACAAATGTAATATCTAAAGCAAACTGATGGGAGAGACGACACTTCAGTTCATCTTAATCTGAGACTTTTCAGTGACCCACAGCAAAACTACAGCAGGTGAGGATTTCTGTCTCACGTCGCTGTGCAGCTGTGTCAAAGCATTTTCTCATCTATTAGAAACAACAAAGTTTAATTACTAACCTTTCCCATTTGTGTTGCCAGGATGATGTCAGAGGGAGTCCCAAACGGCTGGATCAAGTTAATGATGTCACATTCTGACCAGCCGCTCTCAGGAAGTCCTGTGATCAACAGCCTGCCTTTCTGTATGAGACAGGGTCGTTTGTATTAACCAATGTCTTTCTCGTTAGTACTTTTCCCAGACAGACATAGTGGAATATGTTAAACTAATTAAGCTTCAGTATACAGATTATCTACCTCATTAGACGTCTTCTGGTCAGCGTTGCCTTCTGCAGCCGAGAGTCATGGTGAGAGGGCGACAACACGAGTTCATAAACAGCTTTCAGATACAAAGGCAGCAGCCATAAAATACACATCTGCACATCAGCTGGATGTTTCATTCATCTAAGACAGACAGTTCAGTGGAAGCCATGATGTTTGGATTTTGTTGAAGTGAGCTAAATGGATCATAAAGTGATGACTGAGTCTTATCTTCTGTTACTATGACCACATTAAAACTTTGCTAAAACTTTGCCAAAACAATGTGGGACTTCTCTGGTCCCCTCCCCAATCAGACCAGGAGTGACATGTTTAGCCGCATGTTCTCCTTAAATTGCTGGCTGTCTGAGTGGTGTCCCAGAAACGATGTGGGCTTCACAGATAATTGGCAAACCTTCTGGAGGAAACCTGGTCTTGTTAGGAGAGACGGCATCCATCCCACTTTGGATGGAGCAGCTCTCATTTCTAGAAATATGGACAAATTTATTAAACCCCCCCAAAATATGACTATCCAGAGTTGGGACCAGGAAGCAGAGTTGCAGTCTTACACGCCTCTCTGCAACTTCTCTCCTCCTGCTACCCCCCCAAAAACCCATCTCCACAGAGACTGTGTCAGCTCCCAAACAGACAAAAAACAAACTAAAAACCAGCAACAAACAACTTAAACATAAAAAATCACAAAGAAAGAACAATACAGTATCCACATCTGAACCAAAGAGTAAAACAGTGAAATGTGGATTATTGAATATTAGGTCTCTCTCCTCCAGTTTGGATTCAGGAGACAGACACTATCTCTACTTTTAAGATTAGGCTTCAAACTTTCCTTTTTGATAAAGCATATAGTTAGGGCTGGACCAGGTGACCCTGAATCCTCCCTTAGTTATGCTGCAATAGACGTAGGCTGCTGGGGGATTCCCATGATGCACTGGCTGTTTCTTCTTCACTCACTATGTGTTAATGGACCTCTCTGCATTGAATCATACTTGTTATTAATCTCTGTCTCTCTTCCACAGCATGTCTTTATCCTGTCTTCCTTCTCTCACCCCAACCAATCACAGCAGATGGCCCCGCCCCTCCCTGAGCCTGGTTCTGCTGGAGGTTTCTTCCTGTTAAAAGGGAGTTTTTCCTTCCCACTGTCACCAAAGTGCTTGCTCATAGGGGGTCATATGATTTGTAGGGTCTACCTTACAATATAAAGCGCCTGTTGTTGTGATTTGGCGCTGTATAAATAAACTGAATTGAATTTTTAAGAACCACAAACTACACATTTATGGCAGAAGCTGGTAGTTAAATAAACAATGACTCATGTCTTTGGTGGTACTGCAGATGTTTCCTACCTGTGTCCGTTCCAGCTGCATCTTTGTTCTGTTCTACGGACGGTTTGCTGTGAATGAAAGAAGCAACAAATGATATGAAGCTTAAATGAAAAACAGGATTTAAAAAGAACCATCAGGAGGGGTCACTCTGACCCTGCCCTGCAACAACAGGTACGTTTTTCATTTTTTAATCATATTCTTCTTTACATTTTAATTAAGACAAAACAAGTATTTAGGTAATTTTTTTTTTTTTACAGCTCATAAAGTTAAAATACAGATTAGAAGAAACTAATAAAGGGTTCAATAAATAAGAGATTTAAATAATGTCATTATTACAGAGGAAGAACACTGAAGGTTTGGATAACGCGCGGCATTAGTTATAAAGATGAGACAGACTGAACAGCTGACATTCTAACACTGGCCTCACAGCTGACTACAAACAGAAACACACTACATGAATTATTGTAGGGTGTTTGGTAGTTCTAGTGTTGAGCCAATAACTGTGACAAACCTGTTAGCATCAGTAGACTGTTCTCCTTCAGGGTTCTGTAAGAAAGAAGGAGGAACAGTGAAACACAGGTGTGCATTTTAACACTGCTTCATCTTTGCATCAGCAGGCTACAGGAGGGTGTGGCAACAGTTGTTTTCAGCTTGAAGCCTCACTGAGGAAAGTTCTAGGTTATCATCTTGCTCTGGAACCTTCTCAAAGGCCAGAAAACCGGCATTGTCTGGATTATTACACGGATATGATTCAAAATAGGAAAAACATTTCTCACACCTTAGCTACTGAAGCTGTGATGTGCTGCTCTCTGATGGAGAGGTTTGTGGAGGTGGCCAGAGCCTGGGCGTCTTCAGCCTTCACCATACATACAGAGGCCTGAAACACCAGGAAAGAGATTAGACAGAAAGAAGGAACACATCCAGCAAACTAACAGATTACCACATTTACAGAAAGGATAAATGACACAAAAACCAACCGCACTTTTTATTTTTAGTTATCATCTGTTTAAAAAAACACCCTGTCCACTGACCCACATCTGACACTTCAACCGCACCTTCTGTCCTTGGCCCTTCTCGCTCTCCTCTGAACACGGCATGAGGATGACATTATTGATCTTTCCAAAGGCCCCGACCAAATCGGTGACCTCCTGTTCAGAGGCGTCCTCTGGGATGCCTGTCAGATACACCAGACGATCGGCAACAGACTGAGAGTCCTGTGAGGCTGGAGTCACAGTTTTCTTCTTCTTCTTGGCCGGCGGAGGCTTGGCAGACTTACCAAAGAGAAAGCAACAGCACATGTTCAACCTTAGTTTGTGATAAACACGAGCACAACAGTCAATATGGGTTAAAGAACACGGGTTTAAGTTGGAAATATAGTTACCAGTAAATGATTTAGACAAGATCTGGATGAAATTACAAAGGTGAGGAGGGAAAAACAGTAACCTGTAGCACACTTTTACTGACTTAGTTACCGTTTTTTGCCAAGGTAACTTTTTTATTGTGTTGTCTCAAATTAAATAATCTAGTCCTTGCTCTTCCAGCAGCTGCCACTGTAGGCAGCGCCGCATGTCTGACACTGCATTACGCTACAGAGCTGCAGTGTAAGCGTAAGGATTATATGAACGTTTTCTAGAATATTACTCCTGACACTAGCTTCTTAGCAGTTAAACATTTACCCAACACGTTCTTCCACAGTGTTACCAAGTTAAAACTGAAAATGTGGCCCGAGGTGTGTCTGAACTGTGGCTTTTGTCTAAACTAAAATAAACTATATTAAAGGTGATGTTAGTTTTGTCACTTACCATCTTAGCCGTCTTGGGTCCATGCTTGGTCAGAGCCTTAAAGCTTTTGGTGGAGGGCTGTGATGATCCATGCTTGGAGCCGTGACCCCCCAAGTGTGAGGCTCGATCTCGGCTAGTGTCAGTGGAGTGCTTGGTTGAGTCACCGCGTGGACGCTTCACAGCAATGCGAGAGAAACTCGCTGAAACGGATATGCCAGGAAAACAAAATGACAGCATGTTGCACTGTGTATTTGTTTCATCACTACAAGCTAGTGCGTGTATAATAATATCAAACTGTTCTGTCAGGATCTGTAAATGTAGAAAACAGACACCAGAACCGAACCAGGATGTTTCTCATGTGCAAACACACACAGTTACACCAGTGTATATATTAGAGATGGCACGATACCACTTTTATGTCCGATACCGATATCATAAATTTGGATATCTGCCGATACCGATATGAATCCGATATAGTGTATTTTTTAATCAACTGTTTTTTTAATATCTTGCTGGATTTTGTATAAATTCATAGTCAAGTTTTAAAAACAAAACACTGCTATTCTGTTATACCTGTATGCAAAAAATACATATACCCATATGTTGGGTGTTTTCTGACCAAAACAAACAAAAACCCACCACACAGGGGTACTAACCTGATGAAACCCTGTCCCTCCTGGCGCTCCAGTACTCTCTGGATGTTCGGTTCATATTAGAAGGACTGCGTGAGCCAGAGTGGCGGTGCTTCAACCGATCCCTGTGTTCTAAATGCAAAAAACGAAGATGAGCGAGTTCAGAAGTCAGTGGTTTTCCAGCACAGCACCTCATACATAACAAAAGCGTAGTGCACACCTTATTTAAAAGCCAAAGGTTGCATCATACCTGATCTATGTAAATGGATTTCATTAGGCTATTGGTCCTGTTAACTGTTACCAGAAAGTTAAAAAGTGATTAAAGATTTGACTTGTTTAACTATGCGGCTAACAAGTCCAAATATATCCACTAATTAAGACAGACTACACCTCTCCTCAGTCAGCCGTGCTTCAGTGGTCTCCTGATAAATAAAAAGCTGCCTGTTAGTGGGAAATAAACACCCCACTCCACACCCCAAGCCTCCATACAATATAATTAGAGCCTACGCATTTAAACTAGGGCTCAATGCAACAAAAGTCATCTTTAAAACAAAACTTACAAACTGATTAGTGAACAGCTGAACTCAGTTTGGGAGCTATTAAAGGTGACTGCGGTTGTGATTTGGGGCTATATAAAAAAACTGAGTTGAAATGGCACAAAATTATAATTCAGAGAAGTGTAGCGTGGTTACACATTGTGAACTGTGTACATCATGTTCCCTTCTGGCATGAGATGTACCTGTGTCATGCGTCTGCTGTGGGTAACGCTGAGGGGAATTACGCCTCCTCTGTGGCCTGAATGGGTGGCTGTCCGCCCGACGTTTTTTTGAAGGAGGACTTGGAGAACGAGACAGGGACTGAGACATGGAATGGGATGGAGAGCCATCCTTGGGATCCCACAGAGCACGGCTGCCATATCGTCCACTCCGACTAGAAACAGAAAGGAAAAAAAAGACATTAAATTGTAATGACCCTTCGTTTTAGCCAGGTGTCACAGTATGGAGACACCCAATCAAAGGTCAGGCTCCTGTTTCTAACTGCAGGGGGCTTTGGCTCTATGATGGGACACATATCTGGATCAGGAGAGTTGATGTAGGAGGAGTTTCATGAAATTCTGTTTTTGCTGTTTCTTTCTAATTGTCATCAATTTCTTAACAGCAGCTAATACTGCACAGACATGTGATTGAACATTTTTATAGCTGGTTACACTGTTGTGTATAGTTAACCCTACAGAGTGTTCAAGTGCTCATACTGAACAATAACAATTTGATAAAGCTGTTAACAACAATAAAGCACATTCTATGCAAGGAAGCAAACTGTAGTGAAGATTACTTTTACTCATCCATCACATATGGACTCAGTTATGGAACAAGAGAATTCAGAACCACCTTCAAATGTATAAGCAACAAGATTTCTAAGTAATTGCTCCTTTTTTAAACACTATCAAGTTATGTGAAAACTTTTCAAGCCATCTGATTAAAGTGACTTCCACCGGTTGTGGAGCTAAAAACAGTTTATGGGAACCATTAGAGGACAGGTCTGACTGACCTTGGCAGATTTGGTTTCCAGCCAGGGTACCTTCAGAGAAAAACAAGCAGATGGGATTATCAAGAGAGTCAGGAACCTACCAAGTACAAGACACTAGGACTTTTTCCTCAGGATATGATCATCTCATCATATCCCGAGGAAATACCTTCAGTAGCCTGGAAGGTATTCATTTAAAAGGTCATTGTCCTTTTTTGACAGCTGAATCATTGCTGGCCTCATCCCTTCCCCTCTAACTGTATTCTCCCCTGAAAGGTCACTACTGGTGCTCCAGTAACAGTAACCCCTTTGCCCGCCCCTCACCACAACTGATCGCTGCACATGGCCACCCCTCCCGGAGCCTGGCTCCGTCAGAAGTTACTTCCTGTTAAAAGGGAGTTTTTCCTTCCCACTGTTGCCACATGCTCTGTCATAGCGGAGCGTCTGATTGTTGGGCTTTCCTTTCTAATAGTATAGCCTCTTTTTGAGCTGGAGTCCACTTACATGACAGAGCATTTATCTTATTGCCCCGGTATTCATCTGTCACAAAGTAATTCACAAACAATATATGTGTAACTTTGCATGCATTTCTTACTTTCTGACACCTAAAAAAGCACAACAGAGAGCCAGTCATTACTGTTTGTCCTGCTACACTGCAGGTAGAAGGTTTCAGGAACACATTAAAGATTCCTCACTTGTTGCGCAGATCTCTGCAGGCAGCTGTGTGGTTGACAGTGTTAACATGTTTAACCCAGTCCTGGAAAAAAAAAAAACATCATCATCAAATTTTCATCAAAGACAAAAAGTCAAAGAAATTTATTGTAAATTCTGCGTAATGGATCTTTGTGTCAGCTGGCAGCATGGTGTGCAAAAGGCCCGTGTCTGTGATTTGGTATTTCTGCTCACATCATGTTACAAATGCTGGCAGAAGTGACATCATTTGTTTATCTGGTTGTGTTCTTCTATTTCCACCATCTGAAGTGTAGTTACTCATCTTCAAACTAACAAAAGTTTCCTTGCTGCCAGAGAAAAAGGCAAATGCTGTTCAGACCAATCCAACGTCTTTTTCAGACACTGGATTGGTCTGAACAGCATTATTTATGTACCTATGCTGTGGAATCCGTTAGATCCTGGGATGTATGGCACTTAAGGTGAAAATGAATATATTCAACCATTTAAAATGGTCATTATGCCAAGTGATTAGATTGTCTCCACCTTATTTATTTAGTCTTTTTGTTTGTTTTAAAGAAAAGCTAAACCAACTGTCAAATATGGGAAATGTTTTTGTGTCTCTCAACTATACAGGTTCTTAAAGTTAAATTAATTATAAGCCTAAACGTAGGTGATTACAGACAATTCAACTTTATTTATATAGCGCCAAATCATATCAACAGTTGCCTCAAGGCGCTTCAAAGACAGAGTACAAACAATTTTCAAACGTTGATGTCTCAATGAAAACACAATCTGCAGGGATACCCACCACGAAACCAAAAACCAGAGCACTGAGTGAAGGAGTTTATTCAACAGTAGTAATTTTAAGAATTATTTCATCGTCCTTGATTTTCCTGAGTTTTAACAACTTTTTAAAAGGATTTATTCAGTACACATGCTTATTACTACAGCTATTAAAAAACCAAGAAGTAGTATCCTGTTTAAGCAATAACTCGATGGAGTTTTATATAAGACCGCTAATCGGGAGAGTACTTTTTGAAAAAGCATTTCCAGGTTTAACCTTTTGATAAGTTTGCGGAGTAACATGTTTCACAGTTAAGAAACAGCCGATCTCTCCTGCCATAGTGGCAACGCTTTCAAATCATTTAACTTCACCAGACAGTTGCCTCTTCTCTTGAAGAAAACCTGGTAGTGACAAGACCCTGAGGTTTCTGAAGAGGAAAAACCAAAACCAAACGTCTGACTCTTCTGTTTGTGGAAGCACCTCCTAATTTGGGCGAGGATACGCAGATGCTGTCGGATGACTACACATCAACCCCCACCTCTAATGGTTGTTCTAAAGTATCAATGAAATCATTATGAGACAAACAAACCACCAATGTTTTTTACCTGTCCCCAAATAGTTGACTAAATGTTGGTCAGTGAGAGGCATCTTAGTCAAAGTTCACAGGATGTGGCAACATTTAGAATATCCCTAAGGAAGGAAATTATGTTTTCAAATAACCATTTACTGCACTCCATAGATATTTAAGAGTAATTACATATAACAGGGAGTAATTTGAAAGTGTGGGATTGCTTTCTTTAAAGTGGGGAAGCACATGAAGTCTTTGATGAATTTTATTTAAAGCTTGTTAAGTCCTACCTACTGATGTTAGTACCTCCACAGTTCTCTTTTCATCCCTGTGGTAGGGTATGTTAGCAACATTTAAGGGAACTTCAGCTGTGACAACAGCTTATATCCAAGATGGTGACGGCCATGTGTAGCTGTCAGAAGTACAAATATCTGGCTTAATTATTGATGACTTGTGCCTTTTTTGTGTATAGGAAACATCATCCATGTAAAAATATATAAAAGACAAAATCTCGACAACTGTCTGGTGAAGATTGCGGACTACAATTTATTACTCAGAGGTACTTTTAGGAAAACTGTTGGACATTGTTAAATGGGCATTCACGAGGGCACTCACCTTTTCCTGGTCACACACTATGTGGCATAGGGAGCAGGTATGGGGATACACCTTTGGAGACACAGCTGAGAAATCACTTATCATGGTGGGTGTAGGTAACTTCTTGCCGCTGCTGTGTGGTTTTGACCCACACGAAGAGGACAGGGACCTTCTCGAAGAAACGTCACTCCTCGTTTCAGATGGCAGTCTTTGTTTGGTTCCATCACGCCTGTAGTCTCTGTCTAGATCACGGGATCTAGGAGATGGAGAAAGTTCTTTCCCTGGCGAATGACTGCTCTCGCGCTGGAGGCTGCTCGTCCTGCGATAGTCACTGTCTCCATGCTTGCTTGGTTCAGTGTGTTCCAAATGAACCTGCTGTCTTTCACTTTTATCCACTTTTGTAGCTGATGAAGAGGACAAGGCTGGGAACATTTTAACTGTCCGTTCACTAGACAGTGGTTCTCTTTTGAAGTTCCCCATGTTACTGCTTTCATCCTTGGTGCGACTGGCATGCCCATAGTCAATGACTTTACCGGCTGTCTGCGTAACAGTAAGGAGGCTGGGCACTTCTGGAGAGTGAGAACATGCCAATGCAGACGAGTGGGAAGGAGGCAATGGCATGTCATGGGTGCTGTGTGAAAATGAGGATGTGGGAGCCAAAGTCTTCTGTTTCCCTGACTTGTTGATTTGGATATCACGGAGTATGAACGGCAAGGTATCTGGGGTTAACTGATCATCAGGGTAGTGACTCAGGACTTCCAAATCCTCATTTGAAAGTCCAAAGCTAGCCAAGATACTTCCTGCGCTCTCTGGTGTGTATAAACTCGGACCCTCCCCACTGGTACCATGGACATGCCGAACTTGGTTCGAAAGAGATTCACATACAGACGGAGTCCAAATTGAGAGTCTTGATCCTGCTTGGGTGTTCTGAGGCTGTTGGGCCCCTTGTTGTGACTGATGACTTGAAGAAGGTGGAGGAGCAGCAAACAGTTTAGCTGGAGGTTGGTAGCTTGACCAATCTACTCTCTGGTGGTGTTCAGACTGACTGTCAGTGGGGAGGGATACTGGGTTAGAGCCAAAGTTTCCATGCTGACTGGTCCCAGAACCTTGGTTCTGGTGTGGATTTGGTTGGTTCATGTGATCAATCTGGCGGTGGTCCATGTCCCTGGCACCCCGGATTGCCAGTGCAGACTCAAGCTCATCAGGTAGTTGGGTCGGACGAGGAAACTGGAAACCCATCACCTGCATATTAGAGCGAGTCTGATGTTGATTCGGAGGTGGCTGACGAGGTGGCTGACGAGGTGGCGGTCTGCCCCCATTAGAAAATGGCTGTGAGCCCTGTGGGTGTTGGTGATACATGGCAGCAGACAGACAAGGCTGTGTGGTTCTGTAGGTTTTATAGCTTGTGTACCCCACAGCCTGAGGTCTATTGAAAAGAGTCAGGAGGGCCAGGTGAGGAGGTAGCGCTGCTGTAAACCAGTTGCTGTGACACTGGCTGCCGAAAGTGATGGTCGCTAAAGCAGCAAGCTGCCGGAGAGCAATCTGTGCCTCGGTCTCAACCTGCGCCAATCGGAGAGCTATCACTCCAGCAAGACCAGCCGTAGGCCCAAATATGAAATGGGTCCCTCTGGTAGTGTCGGCGATGGTGAATGTTGCACTGGGGTCCAAATTAAGGACAGGAGTAAGATGTGAATTACTGTCTGTGCGGACAGCGAGGCTGAGGTGAAAAGCAGAAATATACTATTACAAATAAACGAGAGTTCATTTTTCATTTCAACAGCAGCTTTTAAATAAAGTCTCTGTTTCATCTTCCAGGCACTTGAAAAAGTTTACTAGTCCTCGCTGTGTTTGCGCTGCCTTCTTGAAAACTTTAAGAAATTTGGTCAGCTTTAAGTCTAGTAGTGGAGCGTGTCGCCCATCCTGCTTTTCCTTTGTCATGGAAAAGCAAAGCAACATTATGCACAAACAACTAACAGTGAGAATGATGACCCCAAACAGCAAATACTAACGAAACAACCAAATCAAACACTACACATGTTAACCTAACCTGACAGGTAAAAACCTGAACATTTCATCCAAAGCACCAATCATTACCCTCCTATGTATATTAAACACAGTGCAATGTGGCTATAATGACAGTCGTCTCCGGGGTAAAATGTACAGAACAAAATCACCCTACAAGTGCATAATGCAGTTTTTAGGATTAGGATTAAGAAATTAGGATTAACACTTACCATTTGCTGAAAGAGTCAACATGATCAAGCAGAAACAACAGCGTACTTGTATAGCATTTTGATTGGTCTGTATGATTAGAAAAAGCACTATAGAAATCCAAACATGATATGTTAAAGCTAATGAACCTTGCTATGCTTCCTTTAACAAGATGGACTAGTCGGGTTGAACGGATTTTTAAACAGCATGAATAAGCATTGCATTCTTTAATGATCCTTATAGTAAATAGCATGACCAAATTTTCTGCATCTGAGCTCAATGTTTTTGAATGAATCTTAAGAACCTTTAACCAAACTGTGTGTGTGAGAGAGACAGAGAGAGCGTTTGTTATGACGATTCATTAAAAGCAATGCAGTTTTTAAACTAAAAGTGAATCTAGGCTAGGGCTGTGCGATATGACCAAAATCTCATATCCCGATATAAGACATCTATCGTTCCGATAACGATATAAATCACAAAAATGTAACATTTTCTGTAAATTCTGTGAATCTCGGGCAGCTCGACTTGCGTGAAGTGTTTCCAGCTGGGCGTCGTGTACCTGGAGTCGAGTGTTTTAACCGATGTATGAAACGATACATTTTTAGACATAAGTTGTAACGGCCGCCGTTTTCTTTGTGAGTATTTATTACACAGCGTGCTGCGGGGAAAAGCCTGTTCTAACGTTTGAGTCTAAGGTTTATTTTTTAGCACCTGACGGCTCTTTTTGGCTTTTCATCCATAAATACTCTGCATACTCTTTCACGTGATTCAGTTTATTTTGAAAAGTCTCAACAGGATCTTGAGCTTTATTGTGAAAGGTTTATGTGGAAAATAAACAAGCGGACACGCGATGGTTTTACCATCATTGTTGCTAATGACAACGCATAAAAACAGGTGCTTGTCCGTCCGTAGTGTGGTTATATTAAATATAAGAGAAAGAGAGAACTTTAAGAAATTAATATAGCCACTACAGTGACCATCAAAACCATGAAAAAATATTGCCGTAAACAGTTATTTTGCGACACCACGAAACAAACGATAGCGTAAAATGAAACGATGGACGTTTTTATATCGTCATCCGATATATATCATTATATCGAACAGCCCTAATCTAGGCTGTTTAAACGTAACATTTTTCCATCTCTAACAGAGACTTGAGTTGTCAAAAGAAACAAACAAAACAAAATGGATACACCGATATCAAGTGACACTAAAGGTTACTGCTGGATTGGACACATTTGCAGCAGTACTGACACCCTGACACAAAACATCACACAGCACGGATGCAGACAGGCCCAGCTCCTCCGTCACTAACAGCTGACGTAGTTGATGTTCACAGCACCAAAGGACACTTCATGAGGAATTTCAATAGATTAGTAAAACTCTCTTTTCCACAGCTATCCAACAGTTATAAATGTTAACATGGCTGTTAATATCAACCAACTATTACTGACTACCTAGACGTCAGTCTTTCAAAATCCTTCTTTGGACACTGGCTGCTTTTTCATTTATTTTCAGTCCAATTCTTGTACCTGACTATTTTCAGAGAAATGTTATCTTCTTTGTTAAACCACTTGATGCTGACATATGAATCACACAAATATAAAAAAGGCTCTTAACTAGTGGAACAAACCAGTGTTGTGCCTACACATAAACAGCAAAGAACCAAATTTTAATTTACTGCACTTTTTTACTAGAACCCTGCCACAAAATACATAACTTGATTCCATTTTCTCAAACTGAATCTATAAAAATGCTAAATGTAACAGTTTAATAGGCATAAAATAAGTTTTACACAACAAGGTGAGTTAACCTGGCATATCTCGGCTGATGTGCAGCATATTTTGAAATAGTCAAGAAAAGTGAATAACAAAAGAAAAATTGGGAGGCCTAAAACCCTTTAGCCAGTGGTATTGGGGATCTCATCAAAACTGATGGAATTATGAAAGAAGAAAAGTGCCATCAGATCTATCTGGAACAAGACTCCATTTTTCAGCACGACAGTGGACCAAATACAGATCCTTTCCAAAAAAATAAATAAACTTTTCCATGATACTCTATTTCTGTAATTCCATTCAAAATGTTAAACTTTCATAGATTATAGATTCAGGGCCCACAACTTAAACGATTTCAAGTACTTAGTTGTTTATTTGTACATGATTTGGGCTTCCAGCTTATAAAACCCACAAAAACAGGAATTCAAAAAATTAGAAACTATGAAGACATCAACCCAAATTTTACAGGGCATGAATGTTTTAATTCAAACAGAGAAGATTCATGAATCTGGCAGAGATCCAGAAAGAGGGGAACGAGGCAGGAGTCACAGCTTCGAAAACCACCACATTCAGACGCATGCAGGAGATGGGCTACAACTGTTGGGTTCCTCGGGTAAAGTAAAGTGTGCTTTTCATTCGGGAATCAAGGTCCAAGGGTTTGGAGGAAGACGGGTGAGGATTAGAACTCAAGCTGCTTGAGGTCCAGTGTGAAACATCCACAGCCAGTCTTGATTTGGGGTGCAATGTCCGGTGCAGGTGTTGGTAAACTCTGCTTTCTTAAATCCAAGGTCACCACAACAGTCTACCAGAGTGTTTTAGATGACTTCATGATTCCTGCTGAGGATCTGTATGGAGATGCAGATTTTATTCCAGCTGGACCTGGCCCCTGCCCATAACGCCAGAAGCACCAAAACCTGGTTTGATGGCCATGCCATGCAAACTCAACAGAATTTTTTGAAATCCTGTTTTCGTGGGTTTTATGAGCTGGAAACCCAAATTATGTACCAATAAACATAATAATAAAGTACTTGAAATCGTTTAAGTTGTGGGCCCTGAATCTATAATCTATGAAAGTTAATTACAGAAATAAATAAATGTTTCCATGATATTCTAATTTTTGTAAGGGGTCTGTATTTACTCATATTTGCATGGAAACATTCTTACCCTGCACAAAAAAATTAGTTTGTACACAAAGTTACCGTTAGATTTATGAAACATGCCCTATTTTGTTCTCATCACAGCGCTAGTAAATGTGAATTGTTTGGAACCAAAGGCAATCTCCAGATTTCTGCGTACTGTCCCGCCCCAGTTTCTCTAAATAAGGAAACATGTTTACCTCCAGATGAAGAAGACATTAGTAATAGAGTAACAGAGTAACAGTGTCTTAGGTCCAAGAAGAAAGCTAGAAGAGGTGCAGTAATCCAAAGCGTTTCCGTGCAATTGACGACCGCTTAAAATAAAATGTAAAAAGCAACAGACTAACCCTGAGATCAAAGTTGATATGTATCATATGTATCAAGCTTGCACCAGTGCCAGAAAAATCACGTGACGGATACAGCTGCTGTGTCATATAGCGCTGAGGTGGCAAATTCTGTTCATTAGAAAGCACAACTGTGGGTTCATTTGCACTCGTGCTGAGGAAACCGTCTTTGGTGCCGTTTGTGCGTTTATGTTTTCAGCTCGTCAGCGGCTGAAATGACCTTCCTCCCAAAGGAGGATGGGCTCTCTCGTAGCGACGCAGTGAGAAGTGCAGTTATTACGGAGGGGTTCAGAGTAGAGTACTCCTACACATGTAAAGGAGACGACGTTTATCACTCGTTTGGTGTCCACACATCAGAATGAATTAGACTGGTTTAGTTTCTCTCCACACTCTTTATCCAGGTTATATTGTTTGAAATCCACCAGATGTCACTGTTCAGCACCACACCAACACAGTGTCTGTCTAACAGCGCCGACACAATAAAGGCAAAGTGCTACACACTCCATGAAGCATCATCTACCCATCACTACTATTAGCTGTTGTTATCCAGCGTTAGTCAAACATCCTTTGAAGTGAAAGCGACATCATGGACTTGGGCACTTAGCAAATAAACTCAACGTGAGAATGTAATCAAACTGTTTATCAGAGCAAAATGTGAGTCTTAGGACACTCAAGCCTAACATTAGCTGACATAATATCGGCTGTTGTTGTTTAGCTAGCTTGTTGTCCACTGTCTGGAGACGGGAGGGTCTGTATTATCTGCTGACATTAACTACAACAATACTGTAAATAAATCAGCCTTTTCAGCCCATTTTGTGTGTTAGAGCCCTGACTTAAGTTCAGGATCTGAGGAGGAAAAGGATGACATCCAGATACAGGTGGTGCTGTCTCTTTCCTTCGTGTTTTCATGCCTTTGGTGAAGGGGACCCCTTCTCACATGAAAAACACAGATATGATGCGCTGTACCTTACTGAAGCCAATGAATGAAACAAACTGTGCATCACATTCTCCAGGAAATATCTGTGTATTAACTTGTATAGCAATTGATAAAGTATTGTTCTACTTGACTCCAGTCTGCCGATGAGTGTTTTTCACACAGGATGAAATACACCTGTTCAATCCATCAAATTTTTTCACTTTGATCTGTGACAAACTGAAGCACTTTCCACATCTCCTTTATCAGGCTGTGGGACTGTAAACTTTAATGGTTACATGGATCCAATTTAAAATTTCATAGCTCTGGTATGCAGCTGTTATATGGGCTCAAAATGTGGTCATAAATATTTTGTACTTGTAAATCAGGATTTGTATGTGTAAAAAGAATTTGTGTGTGTGTAAAAAAGATTTGTATGTGTAAAAAGGATTTGTATGTGTAAAAAGATTTGTGTGTGTGTAAAAAAGATTTGTATGTGTAAAAAGATTTGTGTGTGCGTAAAAAAGATTTGTATGTGTAAAAAAGATTTGTATGTGTAAAAAGATTTGTGTGTGGACTTAGCCAAAAACCCCCTGCAAGTTACACGTACGAATTTTGACCCTACTTTTCTTCCTTTCATCTGATTGGTCAATGTCATGTCAATCACAAATGTAACAATCCAATCAGAGAACAGATGGGTTTGGCTGTCGGAGGGGCGCTTTTTTGAACTGCAGGTCCTTGAAGGGTAATACAGTTTGAAGCTGGAGGATCTCTATATAAATATCCGATAGCAGCTAGGTCCGCTAACTTTCAGCAGCTGTTGAAAGGATAAAGTTGTGGTATGTCAATGGTTAGAAATACCATCATTACTTTAGGATTAGTTTAACACAAAGTCAGGGCTGACCCGGGACCATTGCTGTGAGTCACAGTGCGCAGCATAAAAGTCCTTTCACATCGGACGCAGCATGCACTGCTAATGCTAACTGCTAACTAAAAGCCAAGGATCCAGAATTTGTTGCGCTGGCTGCTGAGCTCTGTGTGCAGCAGCTCTACCTGTACTAGATGCACCTGCTCCTTGTCGTTTCTATCTCTGACTTTGTTCTCTACAAGAGTTTCATTTTTTTTTGCTAGTTCTTCAAATGTTCAATAAAAACATGTATGCTAATTCATAACGAAGAAAGCTTTGCAATGAAGACTGTCATTTCCAAAACACTGCCCGCCCCCCCCCCCGCGGTCCGCAGCGCTGTTGAAAAGGCTGTGGAAGTCCCTGTATTAAGCACGTAGACCTGTGACACAAAAATCACCAAACTCGGACGACCACAGACTGTTTTCCTTCGTGGTGATGAAGGAAAACGCTGGGTTGGCATGTAAAAGGGCATTTATTCCCTTCAAAGACCTGCAGTTCAAAAAAAGCGCCCCTCCGACAGCCAAACCCATCTGTTCTCTGATTGGATTATTACATTTGTGATTGACATGACATTGACCAATCAGATGAAAGGAAGAAAAATAGGGTCAAAATTTGTACTTGTAACTTGCAGGGTTTTTTTTTTGGCTAAGTCCACACACAAATCTTTTTTACGCACACACAAATCTTTTTTACACATACAAATCTTTTTTACGCACACACAAATTCTTTTTACACATACAAATCCTGATTTACAAGTACAAAATATTTATGACAACATTTTGAGCCCATACTGTTACCTTAGCAATAAACAGCAGCACCAAGAACGCGCTCAGTGATAAATTAACTAACTGGAATTAAAATGTTTATTTTATTTGAAAATACCTTTTAGAATGTAAATGAACTTCTATATAGTTATAGTTAGGGATGGATCAGGTCACCTCCCGTAGCTAGGCTGCTGGGAGCAAACCGGCTGCAGCAGTCTGCCTGAGCCTGGTTCGGCCAGAGGCTGGTTCCTGTAGAAAGAGAGTTTTTCCTTCCCACTATTGCCAACGCACTTGCTCATAGGGGGGTATCTGACTGTTGGGGTTGTCTCTGTTTTCTCTCAGTTACTGTATGGTCTTACTTTATACATATAACTCCAAGTTGTGATTTGGCACAATATGAATAAAACTCAACTGAAGTCTTTACAGACTTTTCATCGCCCTTTGATAATGTCTCTGAAGTAGACGTGACCAATTTTCTGTGGAAGAAGAGTCATGTGATCTATGAAACACCCAGATTGTTTAGATGTGCCTGGAGCACTTCATTCATGTGATCAACATTGTCAGTGTAAATTAATCCAGATAATGAAAAGGTACCTGCTTCTTCTGGAGGCTTCTTCCTGTTAAAATCAGTTTTTCCTTCCCACTATTGCTAAAGCGCTTGCTCACAGGGGGTCATATGATTATTATATTCTATTGTTTTTACTATGTTTATTATTTTATCGTATTTATTATTCTTATTGCATCTCTTATATTTCTATTGTTCAGCACTTTGGTCTTGTGTGTTTTTAAAGTGCTATATAAATAAACTATGATGATGATGATTGTTGAGATTTCAATACTTTCTTTGCATTATTGTAGGGTGTTTATCCTTTAGCCATAACCAAGTGGTCGTCATAGTATACAGAAACACCTGTGCCGAGTACGGACTGGAAGACCCGAGGTCAAAATGGGAGACGCCCCCTAGGGTGGTGGCGAATGACTGAGCTAAGATCCTGTGGGACCCACAGCAGATATGTTATAAGGATTTTTACAGCTGCTGCTGATTCCACAAATGTAGATTTTGGGAGGAATCGACATCTCAGCTTGATATTACGGACAGGAGCCACGCCTCGTCATTTCACGCAGCACTGTTTTCTGACCATCTAAAAGTGAAACTATCCGCAATTTCAGGTGCGGATGAAAGCGCACTATCCTCCGGACACGTCCAGTCAGTGCTTGAAGTGCGACAATGTGGCCTTTGCACTGCGCGCGTGCAGAATGCACAGGGCGAGCATATTTTCTTATGTCTGTCTTGTAGTCTAATGTTTCTGATTTTCACAACCCCACAGAGACTTCGTGAATTTTCTGCACGGTGCGCAGGAATCCGCTCGTGATGCAGGGCCTACACAGTTGAGGTGCTGGTATTCTGAACCGGGAACAGCTACCTTATTTACCCTTAAGGTACCTTATTTACCCGTCTTACACACGGTGCAGACGTACAATCAACCGAGTCCCTAAATGGAATACAACAGCCTGCGCTGGAGTAAACGGAATACTATGTTTGTTCTTGAACCTGCTAACGTAAACCGGGAAAACACTGGGTCTGGCTACATACCAGCCATTTTGGCTCTAACTGGTTTTTAGCTAACGTCTGCTACTGGAAAGCGTGCTAGCAGTTCCGTTTCACGAACAGCCAGCGATACAATTTCCAGAACACGTCCCTGCATCTGAATAAATACCTTTCACTGTGAGTTGACGCTGATCTTTGTTTTTGTCGAAAACCGCGAATCCTCTTCAGCCAGTTAGCGTTTGCCCGTGTTCCGCCATCGGCTGCAACGGGAAACGCTTCCGCCGTAGTTTTTCAAAATAAAAGCAATCTGACCCTTACCTCTAGCCATATTTCAAAAAAATATTCATAATAGTGATTTGGGTGCATTGTGTTAAATCTGTATCTTACCAAAAGCAACAAAACCAAGTGTGTTTCTCAAAAATATTGTTGTTGATAAACTGCAATGCCGCATTCAGACCAGTAGGGGCACAAAAGTCTTAAATCATGCGTCTTCACTACTACCCCCCCCCCCCCCCCCCCCCCCCCACACACACACACACACACACATCTGTTAAAGCACTCTTTGCTTTCAGCTGGTATGATGAAAGAGGTGAGAGAAACATTTGTCAGTCATAAACTGGACTCCATTTACTTTTCTTCTTCATAAACACACAAACCGGACAGCCTCTTTCATACTACAGTTTTAATTACGTTTTTTTAAATTAATTGAGTTAAAGACGCAGCACCTGTCACAGGTACTTGCCTGTTGGCCTTACACAAGAAAACAGAAACCTACAGAATGGCTGGATGGAAATAACAACTAGCACAGTCTAGGTATGTGAAAATGTGGTCATGGCTTGATTCGGGTTACACTGAGACGACAGCTCCTGGGTTGTTGCCACTGGAGAACGTGAATCTGAATACGTTATCATGCAAAATACACTGAGGCTGTGGAAATGCACTAAGCTCAGATAGGACAGACATTCTGTTATCATTTTCTTCTACGTGTCCTGAACAAACAGCTATATTTTCATCATTTATAGAGGAAAACAATCCCAGGTTACTTTCAGTCCTGTAAACACTGTACAGTGTAGTGTCGAGCCTCGTATTCATTTAATTCTCAGTACTAATGACTTCATGAACCTCTGTACAAATCAGCTTTGCAATTTATGTTTGGACTGTTATAAACCCAATGATCTCTTTAATGTGGAACAGTTAAGTAACTGCAGAAGATAACCTGCTCAGCAGTGTCTTCATTTACACTTCTTTTTAAAATCTGATTAGTTTGCCTTAATAGCCTTTTTGTATGGGAATAGTTTAATAGTTTTAACTCATGACAGAAAGGGTTACTGTGAGGAATATGGCCATACACTTTCTACGCAGTATATGTCTGTTAACTTTAAATGTTCTTGTCACATGATGCTCATGAAATATGAAAGACCTCATAGTATAATATCCCAGTGAAGCACTTCACTCTCACAGTGCACATTTGGTTCCTATAGTTTCCAAGAGTAGGGCGGCAGACCCTCCGTGTTTGGGTTCAGACTCCTTGTCTGGTTTCGAGATGACCTTTCTGTAGCTACACCCTTCTTATTATTTGTTGTTGTTCCTCAGGACTCACTAATGTGTGTTGTTACTGTTGTAACTATAACCATTAGTATTATATTGTCAAACCGATATTAGTATATGCACTCAGTACCATTCTTTATCTGTTATCTTAAGCACAACAGTCAAAAACAGTAAATGAAAGAAACAGTCCTGGTAACTGTTGGAGCGAGACAGTCAGCACAGTTTTAAATATCTGAATCATAGATGTTGACAGCAACACAACTTAGAGGTGTATACAAGTCATGCTCGTCCCTTAATGTGACAGATGCCACGAGTCATGACAGTGGCAGTGATATAGCTCGGGATTTCTCACTTTACACAGCGGAGTTTATGTTGAAAATATTTTTTTTCAAACTTTCTAATGTAGAAAATGTATACTTCTCATGATCAGGAAAAACACAATTAATGTCCAATAATTTACTGTGTTTGAATTTACACTGTTACCACTGTTTGAGCATTGAAGGAAAAAAGGCTTTCAGTCGTCACATCAAAGTTCAACATCAATTTGATGAATGCAGCAATTGCATCTTCGTTTTCCTTCTTAAAGACGACCGACAGAGTGGCCCTATCCCCCTGGATACTCTGTGACATTTCAATTTAGCACGAATAGAAAATATTAATTGAAGTTTCATTTGCATAGGCAGCTCCCTTGGGACTCCAGAACAGTTGTATTTTTAAAAATTACTAGAAAATGTTCAGACATCATTATAAACACACTGAAAGACGCCGATCCAATTTGGGTCTGCATTGAAAAATCTTAAGTGGTGTACTAGCAAAACAGCTGACTGAACTTAGTAACTCTGGTTCACCGAGTTAATCCTTATAGATAATAATCTCTACCTCACAACTGATCCTAATACATTTATGCTGCTGCCACAATTTTGTGGGAGGTTATCAACTTGACATGGTAGAAAAATATTAAACTACAGTTATTTACATTGTTATCTGACTACTCATTACAATATGTTGGTAGCTACTTTAATGACTAGATGCAATTTGCAGCTATTGAGAGGCAAAGTGTGCACTTTAGTGGAACTTTAACCTCCTAAGACCTGAACTCTTCCACGGCATGCATTTTTAATTTCTCTTTGACATTTGGGTTGATTGGGACCTGATGAATGCAAAAACAAAGAATTACCAGATTTTTTTTTCACCTAATTTCTGTTTCTAAGAAAAATGAGATCTACATATGAGGATATTCGTTTAAAATTTCGATAGAACAGTAGCAGTATAATGTTCTCGTAAGTGGATATCAGGCCCTTGTAGAGGAAAATTGAGTATTTTGGTCTAAATAACCCAAAATGTGATGTCCACATATGTGGACGCCAGGTCCTAGGAGGTTAATGAATAAAGCTTCATCAAAAAAGTCTAAGGAGCTTGGAAATAAAGCGATTTAAATTCTTTAAGTTTCTTAAAGATGTTTCAGGCAAAAAAAAAAAAAGATGTTTCAGCTCTAATCCGAGAGGCTTCTTTAGTTCTAAAACCAAGTGGTAGAGATTTCCAGGTATTTAAACCCTAGTGGGAGTTGTCCCTTAAGAGGGTTGTTGACCCACTGTTGATCATGTGTGATGAGCCAAGGTACGAAAAAAGGTGTGGGTCATTATGAGCAGAGGTTTCGGTGAAACAGGTGAGAGATGCATCACCCTATCGTGTGTCCCATTGAGATCACCTGATGCAAGATGTGAGTGGGGACTGAGGTGCCTCGGAAGGGATCTCAAATCAAAAGCATCTAAAGGATAAAGGTCACTCTTTCGAGAATGCCATTTGTCAGGTTTATATTGTTGGATTGTCATTTATGCTTAGAGGTATATAATCGATTGCATATTGATAGGATGTCTGATCCTTAGTAGTCTGCAAAGACTGTGTGTGTGCATGCCAGAGTGCTCTGGCATGCACACACATCCTAAGGTCATGAGAGAGGTCGTACCTTCTCTTCCTGATTTATAGTATAGGAGGACACCCACTCTGTATCTGTTTAAGTATAAGAGCCCTTTGTTTAGGTGGACCGCTGGACTCCTAGCACCAGCTTTGGGGAGTCGTTCGCAGGGCCATATTTTGACCCACACACACACACACACACATACCTACATGTACACACAGACGGTACTCTTTGTTCACATATATGCCTGTTTGAGATGTCACATGTTAATGGAGCTATGCATATTCATGTAACCACAATAAAGAGCAGTGCTACGGGGGAGCTGACTGAGAGTGAGTGGGGTTCGAGTGGCAGGAACAGCGCTCGTCTCAGTCATCCCCTCGTGCACGAGATCACACAAAGAGCTCTGGTGACTTGCATCTTGCTTTTGCCATTGTAGTAGAATTGTCTCGGCTGTTCCAGCAGTACCCATATGGAACAGATATATATAAATCTTGTAAAATTTGTATCTGTCTTATGTGAAACTTGTATGAAAAGCATACAAGAGTGAAAACAGATATAAGATCCCTTGAAAAATTATATAAATGAAACTTGTATGTTACTAAAACAATATATGAAAGTAATGAGAAAGTGGCCACTTTCATGAGTAAATCATATAAGCCTTCTATGATTCACTATATGAAGTAGGCCACATCTTATGCAAGTTTATAAGTTTTTACTATTTCTTTTCCATATGGGTAGGTTTGTGCCAATATAAACCTAACACCATCGTTCACATTTTGGACAGACAATACGGTTTGAGAGAGGTCGTTTATGTACGCCGTAAACGACCATCTTTGAATATAGGGTGTGGCTTACGACAACTGTCTGCAACTTATGATGCAGTTTTGAGATGACTTCCCAGGTGCCACAGCCTCCCACGCACATCTTGGGTCAGGTGACCTCAGTAGGTCACATGACTGGGTTATTGCAAGCTCTCACAGGAGGTGTCACACGAAACCTCTGCTGATTTTCACACCTTGGCTGTGGTGAGGCAGATGATCAATAGTGGGTCAATGAACCTCTTAGTCGATCCGAGTAGATACTAATGGAACTCCCACTAGGGTTTAAATACCTGGGAATCTCCAGCATTTGGTTTTAGACCTGAAGAAGCCTCTCGGATTAGAGGTGAAACGTCTTCAAGCAACTGAAAAAAGTCCAGTCGCTTTCTTTCCGAGCTCCTTAGACTACCATGACCTGGATGACTGAGGACCTACACACACACTTCAGAAAAGAAAACATTATCCCATTTTCTGTGGTGGAACTCGCTACTCAGTTGAGGAGGACCACCGTGTAGATAATGGTTAATTGAGCTTTTGAGAGGGGTCGAACAGCGAGGGAGAAAACAAGCAACAGGTCGGAGAGCACCTGAAACAGGAGGCATGATAACAGAAACAAGAGTTAATGAAAATCTAGATTACAAAGAATTAAAAAGTCCAAACTCAAAGACCCAGGGTTAAGAAGCTCTATTTCTTTCTTACTTCAAATTCTGAGGCGCAGTATGAAGTTGTAAACTAGAGTGTCCAGCACACCTCTGGATAATATTTGACTCAAATGTCAGAGTAGCAAACTCCCCTCTAGCTACATTTCATAGATGACTTGTTGGTTAGTATGCCACTATGATTAATAGGCCTTCTTATTGATTAGTTAGAATCTTACCACTATAGACTATATAGACTGCAGTCTTTGTCGAGCAGTCAGACATTAAAAATAAACCAAAACAACTCTCTCAAGTTCAATTATGCAACGTATGTGTTATGTGAGCGACTCAAATCTAATGGCTGCAATGTGGTCATCTGTTTCTGCAATGAGTTTGCACTGCTGGCTCATTTTAAACTGAATGTCAGGGGTTGAACTTTATTAGCAACTGTTCACTGAGTGTGTGTGCGCGCGTGTGTGTTTTAGCCTTGTGATGATGCGTTATGGCTTCTTGTCAGCTGTGACTGAAGTTTCTGTCTGTCATGTCTCTCACACTTTGTTTTGAGGTTGAATCGTGTAAAGCTCGTCAGGGTTCTGTCTATTTTAGTATAGCTTTCAACATAACTCCCATTAGTTTGATGAATTTGAGTTCCTGACTTAAATCACACTACCACTGAGAATACTTAGACACATGGAGTCTTGTTCAGGATGAGCCACATGCTGTGGAGTTAGACCTCATGTTCCCACTCAACTCGATACCTGTATCTACACCCAGATAAGATTCCTGCCTTGAGTCATCCAGATGACTTAATTAGCGCATCCATATCGAGTGTTTGCGTAGAGAGTAGATTAATATACTGTCAGGAATAAAAACCACTGTTTAGGTCATCTGAATGGAGCAGAACAGGCTGGAAGTGTGGTGCAGTTTCTCTGAGTTGGTGGTACCACAGAGTCTTTTCCCCACAGTCACAACATGCATGTAAGCTTGTTTATCTAAACTGATTGTAGCAGTGAATGTGAGCAGGAATGGTTGTCACTCTGTCTCTGCAATATTTTGGCCAACTATTCAGGATATTCCCCAGCTTTTCCTCTAGTCACAGTATTTACACGCATCCACTATCACACACCAGTAGCTGCTTAACTTTGGGAAAGCAACATGGCTCCGTTGTGGTCTGACATAGTGACTGATTCTAGCTGCAGTCAGTTGGTAAAAGGTTTTTGAACCGAGTTCTGATAAGGAGTTGGATACTCTGCAGCTTCCATGTCCACAGAACATTCAGTCCATTTTAAATGGGCTTTGCTCCAGAGAAGCAGACGGCAATCTTCACATATGGCTTCTTCTTTTCACAATGCAGCTTTAACCTGCAGGAAGGCACAGTACTGTATTCACAGGCAATGATTTATGGAACTGTTCCTGAGCCCATGCAGTGGTTTCCACGACAGAATCATGCTTGTTTCTAAATGCAGTGCCTGAAGATCACGGAGACCCACTGTTGATTTTCAGCCTTGACATTCCTCCAGATTCTTGGAATATTTTGAAAGTGATCTTCAAAGTCTCTGTAATTTTATATTATAGTTTTTTTTTTTTACATTATAGTGAAGGGTTAGGGTTTCCTTTTTTTGATTGCAGTTAACGGTGGGTTCATCTGAATTTAACTGAATCATTGGTGTTGTGTTTGCTCTCATTTGTTCATATAAAGTATTTATAAAAAGTGTGTCTGTTTAAAAGAGCCTAATTAGCAAGTCTACACACCACAACAAACAGTGGTCACTAAATTATTTAAATGAGGGAGTCTTTAATAAGACAAGCTGGCAGTGATTAAACCTTTACTTAAAAAGCATCTCTAGACCCAGCTGTCTTAGCTAATTATAGGCCAATCTCTAACCTTCCTTTCATATCAAACATCCTTGAAAGAGTAGTTGTCAAACAGCTAACAGATCATCTGCAGAGGAATGGCTTATTTGAAGAGTTTCAGTCAGGTTTCAGAGCTCATCACAGCACAGAAACAGCTTTAGTGAAGGTTACAAATGATCTTCCTCCCTTAGTTATGCTGCAATAGGTGTAGGCTGCTGGGGGATTCCCATGATGCACTGAGTGTTATTTTTCTGTCACCTTTTTCTATGTGTTTATACACCCCTCTGCATTTAATTTATAGTTATTATTAACCTCTAGCTCTCTTCCACAGCATGTCTTTCTGTCTTCCTCCCGTCATCCCCAACCAGTTGGCCCCGCCCCTCCCTGAGCCTGGTTCTGCTGGCGGTTTTTTCCCATTAAAAGTGAGTTTATTCTTCCCACTGTCACCAAAGTGCTTGCTCATAGGGGGTCATATGATTGTTGGGGCTTCTCTGTATGACTGTATGTTCTACCTTACAATATAAAGTGCCTTGAGTTGTTTTTTTGTTGTGATTTGGCGCTGTATAGATAAAATTGAATTGAATTGAACTGAATTAATGAATTTACTGCAAGTTTACCCTCCAGACTTTGGCTGGTATGTTCCACTCTGTATTGACTTTACAGTGACAGCTGGCATGCTGTGAGTCTAGTACAACTATTTTAAGAGTCTATCTAAACAAGAACAAAGTTGTAGACCACATGAGCAGGTTTATGATGCTTTTGTGCTGGCTTCACATTTCAGAACTGGAAGCTGTGCATGTCCTGCACAGATACAGTTGATGATCATGGACAAATCATTTTTGATATGGATGGTGTGAGTTTGTCCGTCTGTCTCGGGTAAAAATTAGATTAAGCAGTTAGTCAGAGATGACGAAGCTTCAAACGCCGTCACTAAAATAACTGTAGTTCAAAAAAGGCTGAGGCTGAGGCTGGATGTGATTGTCTCCATGTACGTGACCGTCCAAGAAACCATGAAAGGATGTGCTCAAGTGCTCTCTCCCTCCCTGTCTGTGTGTCCAGGGAAATGGCTCCCATATTGTCTGTCTTGTGACCGGCATCCGAGAGCTGTCTGAACAGGACAGTCCAAAGCGGCTGCTCATCGTAAAGCTGTCTGTGATTGCAGCAGCAGGGGGATCACAAGGTGCCCTCTCCTCTCTTGTGGACTATAAATGCCACACTCCTTCTGCTGTAGCCTTTGACTTTTATATAAGACACAACAAGCAGCAGGAAACTTTACCGATGCCTGATTACTTGATAGTGCCAAGAACATTTGTTTTTAAAGTTAAATAAAAGTGCTACACACACGTTTCTGATCTCACATGATGCATGTCTCAGGTGGTGTTGACAGCAGCATTACTGTCTTAAGACATGTGAGAAGTAACAACATTGGCTTCATCAGACAGTGAAAGTGATGGCACTTTGAACAAGTTAATAATCCTTCAACGTTCACTGAATGATCCACAGTGTTTGTGTAATATACAGGACGAGTCAGATTTATTATTATTATGGGCCATATTTTTAGTTACCAGCACACATCCATATACACTATAGCACTTTGCTCCCCTTCTTATTATGAGTCTCTGACTTTTTGGACATCTACACCCATGAATGCAACCGTACGCGTTTACGGTCATTTTTGTGACATGTGATAAATGCTGAAACTAATGTCATTTATTCAAAAGTCTAACTGATGTTTGTGTTTTCATTATTTTGAATTTGGTGAACAGAATATTTGATCTCCAGTCATGATCTTCTCCTAAGTTGTTGCAGTGCCTGAAAAGTATTTTTTTTTTATAAAAGTAAACAGTGAGTAAAATCAAAAGTGAAAAGTAAAAACAACATAAAAGAAAATGTAAATAACAGCTCTGAGGTAGGATTCAAACTGTATAAACTTGTGTGACTGACAGCCAAAAGTATCACCTCTGGTCTTCTGACACGGGCACTGCAACTGGATTTAATTACATTTTGGGAACTATTTTGAGACTGTAGAGTCCACAAACACAGGAACCACATGATTGATTTATGTCTACTAAGCTGAAGCCAGAACTGAGAAATACTGAGACCATACCATTAAATCTAATTGGACCACCCCATAATACAAACTACTGTAAAAAAACCCCCCAAAAACCCCCAAGATTGTCATTTTGTTAACAATTTGTTATTTTTAACTCAGGCTATCAAAGTGGTGACACCGTTATGGTAAAGTCAACAAAACTCCTAATTCCCTGGATCAAACATTGTGCTTCAGGAATGGTTACCAGTTTTCTGAACTGAGGTGGGGTCGCACATATAACTCTAGGAATATGGTTAAAATATAAAATTATGTCATTATTTAATTTTATTCAGACTATTGAGAAGTATTTTTTCACATATGAAGCTACAGCTAGTGACTGCTTAGCTTAGCTTAGCAAACAAAAGTAAAGATGGTAATAGCCATTAGTAGCCTGCAGTACTGAAATTTTTTTTACATACTATGCTTTTATAGGCATTTAACAAAACTCCAGGAAATCACTGCATGTCAACAAAAATAATTCTAACACATAAACAGTGTTGGGCAAGTTACTCTGAAAAAGTAATTCATTATAGTTACTAGTTACTTCTTCAAAAATGTAACTGATTTAGTAAATGAGTTACAAGATTCTAAAAGTAATTAATTACTTGAAAAGTAACTATTGTGTTATTTAAAAAAAAAAGTTTAACCCTCTGGGGTCCAGGGTATAACTGGCCATTTGTAACTACTTTTGATGTTTCCTCTACATTTCACCTTTAAAATCTATTTACTTTGCCTTGTTTGGTATCATTCTTTTCAGCACAACCTCACGTGTCTGAATCTACAGTTATGTTTTCATTTTGACTGTATTAACACAATTGATCTAAAATCAGACAAAAAACATAAAATCTGAGTAGAAAAAGTTATATTTTTTACTGTAACAACCACAAACATGTTTAATGAATCATATTTCATAACTTTAAATGCAAATATAAATTGTCAATTTTAAAATCATATGCACAAGTTTTGCAAACAACAAAGTTATTTGCATCCATTTACCTTTTACCCTTTTTTAAAATAACCATTTCAAACTATTTACAGAACAATCAGCTGTTCTTCAATAAGATGCCACAAATTATTTGTGCCGCTCCAAAAAAATAATTTCTGTCCACTATAAAGGAGAACATCACAGCCTGATACCTGCAGGTCTGACAGCAGCAGGTGTATCACTCCTGTTTCTACCTGGAGACAGCAGTCGCCTCATTGTTCTGACACACAACACAAAACTATCCACAACACTACACACTAACTACACAAGACAACACATTAACTACACACTCCAAACACGCTAAACGTCACAAATCTCTCACATCTCAAAACTCTCTCTCTCTCTCTCTCTCTCTCTCTCTCTCTCTCTCTCTCTCTCTGTCACTCCTAAATCTTCCCCCTCTTCCTAAACAACCAAATGTCATGTTGCCATATCATTTTTTGATTGGTCGACATGGTGCATTTTTCCACCAACACGAACGGGCTGATTTTGGTTTGATTTTTGATTTTTTGGGTCATAAGCAGAGAGTGCTTGCTGTGCTGTCCTTAGACAGTAAACATGAAACTATTGAGGAAAAACACGTGTATATATTGTTTATCATGACTCTGGTTTTATGTGGCCTATCAGCACAATTTAAAAACTGTCACCTTGTTGCTTTGTCTTTAAGTGGTCATGTGATTGGCTTACCACGACTACTTTATTCTTCCTCAGTCAAACAGCAGCACTCATGCCATTGTTTTGCTCCTTAGCTCCAGGTGTTGTGCTAGACAGTGATCGTGATTGCCGTCCGCGGGAGCGCGCAGCTGCTTAAAGCTGTAGCGTCCAGATTACTTACAGCTTCTTCCTGCGGCTGATATAAGATGCTGTAAGCTGAACACAGCTTCAACCGTCTGTTTGTTGAAAAATAGTAACGCGACCGCATTTCCTTGTTAGTAACTGTAACACCGTTGTAACGATAGGAATAGTAATTAGTTAGATTACTTGTTACTGAAAAAAGTAATGCCGTTACTTGTAACACCGTTATTCCCATCACTGGTCATAAATTGCCAGATTCAGTGTGTTTTGCAAGTAGAACATATCAACATATATATCAGAATATGTGTGCTATTATAAATATATTATTTGATGTATTATTATTTATTTATCGTCCTTAGTCTTAACAATTTCACAAGGCAGCTAAAAACTTGTCATTAAGGCTCTTCAGGGTATCTAAACTGGACTGGGCTGCACTGAGGCTTGACCTGAGCAGAGGCAAAGCTGTCGTAGCTACCATATGGGCATTACTCCGATAATAAAAGTGTTCAGCAGCGTTGCAAAAGACAGGGAAGTTACATGTTACATGTTACATGCACAAGCTATCACATAAAGTGTCTCTGGAAAAAAGGACTGTAGAAAGGCTGCATTCACCATATCCTAGCCAGTGTATCCCAGTACAAATGCACATGCCCGATCCAAAAATAGAAATGATGGCAGTGATGAAGTAAAAGATATGTAACACTAGACCGTGTCATCACTGCGAGCCAGTGAAGGGGTTGGATCGCACATCGTGTTTCACACATGTCTGAAATATAATTATGGAAGTTGTGGGATTAAAGCTAACAGAAAAACATTAGAGACATGTACCTTTTATCTCTTGGATTATCGTGCATTAGTAGTTGTGAAATATACATACCGATCAGTCGTAGTTTTTTTTAGGCATGCTATTCAAAAGTGGACACCAACACAAAGCCTACGTCTTTACGAAACAGGAGTAATGCAGCTTATTTAAGATTACAGAACCACGAAACAATCTAGTATAAGATTTGATTAGTAAGTATGTATAATAAACTTTTCTCCATATTTCATAATAATGTGAAGCAAATTCAAAAGGTGGATTCTGTTCATCTGGACGTTTTCAGTGGGAGAACTGAAAAGACCATGAGTGGCATTCACAGACAGTTGGGGAATGGCTGCAGTCACTGCAATACCAATGATCAGTGGTTGTTGATCAATGGTCATGACAATTTGCATGTTAATGAAGCTTCAGTCATTGTGCAAATGTACTGTTTATAAGTCAGCTGAGACTAAGGACGTCACCTGGATGAGTGACGAAACATTCCTCCCACTGAAAACGTCCAGATGAACTTTTGGGATTTCCTTACCTGGATGACTGAGCATGCATCATGACATGAAGCAACGTCTTGTGCTGAAATCTGGTGTTCCTTCAAGAGGATCAAGTCAAAATACAAACCCAACATATCCACAAGTTCGCCAGCAGTTAGTTACATCCTCATACCTGAAACATATTCCTTTAGTTATCAAATCTTGGCCATGTTACTAATCGAACCAAACATAAAGTGAGCCATTCTTGTCTGAATACAGCATTTTTATCACAGATTAAGAAATCTCACCAACAATGGCAGAAAGTACAGAGACTATGTTTTCTAACAACATTTCAAAGTTTCAACAGTTTTCTTGTTGGCTCATGTTATTCGTCCATTTACATTTTAAACAGCATCACTAGGAGAACGTGCTGTCAACCTTAATGTGAGCATACCAGTTTATTTATTTCCAGCTAACAATGAGCTTTATCTAAGACTGAGCTGAAGTTAAAATTGATACATATGTGTAACTGATGCTGGTAGTCAGTATCAAAACACATCCAGAGATTGGGTTAAATTCTTATTGTAACAGCAAAAATAAATAAACTCATACCAATATCTTTGTCTTCTTTTCTTTATAAGATGTTGTTAGTGGACAGAACACCTTGCTTATGATCCAACACAAAGGTAAATAATTACACTTGGTTCTTCCTATGCTCAAAGCAAAACAGAAAAATGCTAATGCGTTAGTAGTGCCTCTTACTTAATGTTTAAATCAACAGTTTTCTTGTGGTAAGGTAATATTGCTGTACAACAAAAACAAAGTAGCACAAGTCAACTACTGCAGTTATCCATATGACAAAACGTCCCCAGCTAAGCAAAGAGAAATCACACTTTCTCATGTATACAGGATGACCAAGAGTTGGTCAGAGCCTCAAAATCTAAACAACTACTGACAGAAAGTAAGAAAAACAAGGAACAGACATAAGGACAGTGAAACTCTGGACTTTGGTCTGATGCCAAATGTAACTTTTATGTTTTAAGCCCCCAAAAAAGGCCACAAATGTTTTTTGTTCACACCATGACACATGTAGACAAGTATTCATTCAGAAGGCAAATTTTAACCAGTATTTTAACCACAATATTGTACTCTGACGCAGCATCCTGTTTGATTTGAACATATGTCCAGGCCCTATAAACTCTGTCTGACCCGACTGAGATGTTTTAGTCACACGACAGAAAGGAGCCAAAACGTGCCGAGTAAATGCTATGCTGTGATTGTTGTTGCTATTATTATTGTTTCTAATAAATTAGTTTTTGTTTACTAAATAAACTAAAATCCACATTCTTACACTGCAATGAGGGAAATACCAAAACAAAAGAAAAGCACTTGAATCGGTGGATGTGTCCAAATGTCCACTTGGTTCAAATTATGAAAAAGCACACGTCTTGTTTTATTAGAACACCTGACTGTATTATGGTTATATCACACTGATAACTAAATAAAAAATAAAGAAGCAGTGTCAGCCACAGTCGGAACATATAATCCAATTATAATATATATATGATCAGTCAGAATCACTAGTACACTACCATCTTGGAAGGTATGAGTTTCCTATTATCATATTATCACTTACAAAAATATAACAATATAATAATAATGTAAGTATAATAGGCATACATACATAGATGCGCGTAGTATTGGGTAAAAAAGGGAAATAACCTTCTACACAGTCTACACAATGCTAGGTATTTTACCAGATGGAAACATTTTGTAAATAAAGAATAAATCACCCAACGCTGTCAAACTGGATTTCCCCCTTAAGTTCAAGTTACACCCTATTCAATTTTCTTTTTCCTTCTGCTATAATTGTTATATTTTACTAATAAGAATATCCCTTAATGGGTGTCTGTTTGAACATGCAAGAGGAACTGAAGCAAACCTTTTCCAGACATGATACTCTTGTCTGTTACTCACTGAGGAGCTGATTTTGTGAGGTTACTGCTGGTCCTTGGAACTCGCTTCTTCCCGCCGGTCTTCTGCATCTCCTGAGCACTCTGTCTGAAAATCAGTCTGGTAAAGAGTCTTAGAGGTGTTTAAAGTAAGGGAAGACAGACCAAAGCTAAAGTGTAGAAGAGCTAATAAGTCCAAAACATTTAACCTTGAAACATTTCACAGCAAGGGAGTTAAACTGTGAATAGCGAACACTCTTTGCAGGCAGCACAGTTTAAAGTGTTATGACCCTGCTCTGTCTCCTTTTTACTCCCTCCCACCTAAGCATCACACACACACACACACACACACACACACACACACACACACACACACACACACACACACACACACACACACACACACACACACACACACACACAACATTACTCTTAACTTTTATTACCTCACTCAGACATCCATACCCAGAGGACCAAATATTTTTTCCTCCCTCATTTCTCCCACTAAAGTAAAAAGGGTTAAAAACATCATGACACAGAACTAACAGGATAAAACTGAGACATATGCCTCAGCTTTCCAATGACACAAATAAAACATCTGGCATACCCAGTTTTCATGTCTGCATAATTTAACTGGTATTTAACGATTTGGAAAATTTCTTTGTAGACAGTCAGTCTGGCAGCTTCCAGGGATATCCCTCTCTTGCAGGATGGCAGGAATTACTGGGTCACAAGTCAAAGCTTGAGTCTCCAGTTACACCGAACCGCTGATTCAGAGGAGGAAAGTGCAGGGGAACGGTGAGAAGACAGACGACCTGGAACGATGAAGACAGAGCAACACGTGAGAAGAAAGCAAAAGTAGTGTGTAGACTGGGGAGTGAGAAGGAGGGAACACCCTGAGAATATGAGCATTAGCAATAAATAGTCAGTCAGCTGACTGCCAGGGTGGAGAACGGATCCAGGAAGAAACCTCCTGCAGAGCCAGGCTCAGGGAGGGGCAGCCAGCTGCTGTGGTCGAGAGCAGAGGGAGACAGGACACACTCTGATAGACAGGGTCAAAGTTTAATCATTACCAAATTATTAGTAATTAATGAATTATTATTTATCTAATTATTTAATAATTAATTACATAATTAAACACCAGTGTCAAAATAGTGGTGTTCAGGTCCCCAGCAGCTGGTTCCATGGGAGAGCAGCAGGAAATTATTCATCATAGCAGGAAATTATTCAGCTCTTTATCTCTTTAATACATATATTTATTTTAATTAGTTTGTGTCATCTGACTTCTTGAATAAAAAAAGCTGGGTTTAAAGCTAGGCTTTGTCTTTAAATTGTATGTAATTCTTTCCAACACTATTCAAAATAAAACAGACGTAATAGATACCTTGGCCATCACTAACATATGAGGAATCTTGACGTCACTTTGGACCAAGACACGTATTGCTGGGTGCACGTTAAAAAAATATGTAGGAGCACTTTCGTGCATTTGCATAAGAAAAGGCATTGGAACATTTATTACTCCTAAGCTGGACCACTGTAATTTATTATTTTTAGATTGTTATAACTGCTTCTTGAAAAGGTTAAGGTAAACTTTATTTATATAGCACATTTAAAACAAAAGTTAAATGTGAGTACTGACAGGGACTAGAAAGAGAAAGCATATTTCTCACCGTGCTATGAATTAAATATTAATGGAAGACTAGTCTCTGTGCTATGATTTAAAATATTAATGGAAGACTAGTCTCTGTGCTATGTTTTAAAATATTAATGGAAGACTAGTCTCTGTGCTATGATTTAAAATATTAATGGAAGACTAGTCTCTGTGCTATGATTTAAAATATTAATGGAAGACTAGTCTCTGTGCTATGATTTAAAATATTAATGGAAGACTAGTCTCTGTGCTATGATTTAAAATATTAATGGAAGACTAGTCTCTGTGCTATGATTTAAAATATTAATGGAAGACTAGTCTCTGTGCTATGATTTAAAATATTAATGGAAGACTAGTCTCTGTGCTATGATTTAAAATATTAATGGAAGACTAGTCTCTGTGCTATGATTTAAAATATTAATGGAAGACTAGCCTCTGTGCTATGATTTAAATATTAATGGAAGACTAGCCTCTGTGCTATGTTTTAAAATATTAATGGAAGACTAGTCTCTGTGCTATGATTTAAATATGAATGGAAGACTAGTCTCTGTGCTATGTTTTAAAATATTAATGGAAGACTAGTGTCTGTGCTATGATTTAAAATATTAATGGAAGACTAGTCTCTGTGCTATGATTTAAATATTAATGGAAGACTAGTCTCTGTGCTATGATTTAAATATTAATGGAAGACTAGTCTCTGTGCTATGATTTAAATATTAATGGAAGACTAGCCTCTGTGCTATGTTTTAAAATATTAATGGAAGACTAGCCTCTGTGCTATGATTTAAATATGAATGGAAGACTAGTCTCTGTGCTATGTTTTAAATATGAATAGAAGACTAGTCACTGTGCTATGTTTTAAATATTAATGGAAGACTAGTCTCTGTGCTATGATTTAAATATTAATGGAAGACTAGTCTCTGTGCTATGATTTAAATATTAATGGAAGACTAGCCTCTGTGCTATGATTTAAATATTAATGGAAGACTAGTCTCTGTGCTATGATTTAAATATTAATGGAAGACTAGCCTCTGTGCTATGTTTTAAAATATTAATGGAAGACTAGTCTTTGTGCTATGTTTTAAAATATGAATGGAAGACTAGTCTCTGTGCTATGATTTAAATATTAATGGAAGACTAGTCTCTGTGCTATGATTTAAATATTAATGGAAGACTAGTCTCTGTGCTATGATTTAAATATTAATGGAAGACTAGTCTCTGTGCTATGATTTAAAATATTAATGGAAGACTAGTCTCTGTGCTATGATTTAAATATTAATGGAAGACTAGTCTCTGTGCTATGATTTAAATATTAATGGAAGACTAGTCTCTGTGCTATGATTTAAATATTAATGGAAGACTAGCCTCTGTGCTATGATTTAAAATATTAATGGAAGACTAGTCTCTGTGCTATGATTTAAATATTAATGGAAGACTAGTCTCTGTGCTATTATTTAAATATTAATGGAAGACTAGTCTCTGTGCTATGATTTAAATATTAATGGAAGACTAGTCTCTGTGCTATGATTTAAATATTAATGGAAGACTAGTCTCTGTGCTATGATTTAAAATATTAATGGAAGACTAGTCTCTGTGCTATGATTTAAATATTAATGGAAGACTAGTCTCTGTGCTATGATTTAAATATTAATGGAAGACTAGTCTCTGTGCTATGATTTAAATATTAATGGAAGACTAGTCTCTGTGCTATGATTTAAATATTAATGGAAGACTAGTCTCTGTGCTATGTTTTAAAATATTAATGGAAGACTAGTCTCTGTGCTATGATTTAAATATGAATGGAAGACTAGCCTCTGTGCTATGATTTAAAATATTAATGGAAGACTAGTCTCTGTGCTATGATTTAAAATATTAATGGAAGACTAGTCTCTGTGCTATGATTTAAATATGAATGGAAGACTAGTCTCTGTGCTATGATTTAAAATATTAATGGAAGACTAGCCTCTGTGCTATGTTTTAAAATATGAATGGAAGACTAGCCTCTGTGCTATGTTTTAAAATATGAATGGAAGACTAGCCTCTGTGCTATGATTTAAAATATTAATGGAAGACTAGTCTCTGTGCTATGATTTAAATATTAATGGAAGACTAGCCTCTGTGCTATGATTTAAAATATTAATGGAAGACTAGTCTCTGTGCTATGATTTAAATATGAATGGAAGACTAGTCTCTGTGCTATGATTTAAAATATTAATGGAAGACTAGCCTCTGTGCTATGTTTTAAAATATTAATGGAAGACTAGTCTCTGTGCTATGAATTAAATATGAATGGAAGACTAGTCTCTGTGCTATGATTTAAAATATTAATGGAAGACTAGTCTCTGTGCTATGATTTAAAATATGAATGGAAGACTAGCCTCTGTGCTATGTTTTAAAATATGAATGGAAGACTAGCCTCTGTGCTATGATTTAAAATATGAATGGAAGACTAGCCTCTGTGCTATGTTTTAAAATATGAATGGAAGACTAGCCTCTGTGCTATGTTTTAAAATATGAATGGAAGACTAGCCTCTGTGCTATGATTTAAAATATGAATGGAAGACTAGCCTCTGTGCTATGTTTTAAAATATGAATGGAAGACTAGCCTCTGTGCTATGTTTTAAAATATGAATGGAAGACTAGTCTCTGTGCTATGATTTAAAATATGAATGGAAGACTAGCCTCTGTGCTATGTTTTAAAATATGAATGGAAGACTAGCCTCTGTGCTATGATTTAAAATATTAATAGAAGACTAGTCTCTGTGCTATGATTTAAAATATGAATGGAAGACTAGTCTCTGTGCTATGATTTAAAATATTAATAGAAGACTAGTCTCTGTGCTATGATTTAAAATATTAATGGAAGACTAGTCTCTGTGCTATGATTTAAATATGAATGGAAGACTAGTCTCTGTGCTATGATTTAAAATATTAATGGAAGACTAGTCTCTGTGCTATGATTTAAAATATTAATGGAAGACTAGTCTCTGTGCTATGATTTAAAATGTGAATGGAAGACTAGCCTCTGTGCTATGTTTTAAAATATGAATGGAAGACTAGCCTCTGTGCTATGATTTAAAATATTAATGGAAGACTAGTCTCTGTGCTATGATTTAAAATATTAATGGAAGACTAGTCTCTGTGCTATGATTTAAATATGAATGGAAGACTAGCCTCTGTGCTATGTTTTAAAATATGAATGGAAGACTAGCCTCTGTGCTATGATTTAAAATATTAATGGAAGACTAGTCTCTGTGCTATGATTTAAATATTAATGGAAGACTAGTCTCTGTGCTATGATTTAAATATGAATGGAAGACTAGTCTCTGTGCTATGATTTAAATATGAATGGAAGACTAGTCTCTGTGCTATGATTTAAATATGAATGGAAGACTAGTCTCTGTGCTATGTTTTAAATATTAATGGAAGACTAGCCTCTGTGCTATGATTTAAAATATTAATGGAAGACTAGTCTCTGTGCTATGATTTAAATATGAATGGAAGACTAGTCTCTGTGCTATGATTTAAATATGAATGGAAGACTAGTCTCTGTGCTATGATTTAAATATGAATGGAAGACTAGTCTCTGTGCTATGTTTTAAATATTAATGGAAGACTAGCCTCTGTGCTATGATTTAAATATGAATGGAAGACTAGTCTCTGTGCTATGATTTAAATATGAATGGAAGACTAGTCTCTGTGCTATGATTTAAATATGAATGGAAGACTAGTCTCTGTGCTATGATTTAAATATGAATGGAAGACTAGTCTCTGTGCTATGATTTAAATATGAATGGAAGACTAGTCTCTGTGCTATGATTTAAATATTAATGGAAGACTAGTCTCTGTGCTATGATTTAAATATGAATGGAAGACTAGTCTCTGTGCTATGATTTAAATATGAATGGAAGACTAGTCTCTGTGCTATGATTTAAATATGAATGGAAGACTAGTCTCTGTGCTATGATTTAAATATGAATGGAAGACTAGTCTCTGTGCTATGATTTAAATATGAATGGAAGACTTGTCTCTGTGCTATGATTTAAATATGAATGGAAGACTTGTCTCTGTGCTATGATTTAAATATGAATGGAAGACTAGCCTCTGTGCTATGATTTAAAATATTAATGGAAGACTAGCCTCTGTGCTATGATTTAAATATGAATGGAAGACTAGTCTCTGTGCTATGTTTTAAAATATGAATGGAAGACTAGTCTCTGTGCTATGATTTAAATATGAATGGAAGACTAGTCTCTGTGCTATGATTTAAATATGAATGGAAGACTAGTCTCTGTGCTATGTTTTAAATATGAATGGAAGACTAGTCTCTGTGCTATGTTTTAAAATATGAATGGAAGACTAGTCTCTGTGCTATGATTTAAATATGAATGGAAGACTAGTCTCTGTGCTATGTTTTAAAATATGAATGGAAGACTAGTCTCTGTGCTATGATTTAAATATGAATGGAAGACTAGTCTCTGTGCTATGATTTAAAATATGAATGGAAGACTAGTCTCTGTGCTATGATTTAAATATGAATGGAAGACTAGTCTCTGTGCTATGATTTAAAATATTAATGGAAGACTAGCCTCTGTGCTATGATTTAAATATGAATGGAAGACTAGTCTCTGTGCTATGATTTAAAATATTAATGGAAGACTAGTCTCTGTGCTATGATTTAAAATATGAATGGAAGACTAGTCTCTGTGCTATGATTTAAATATGAATGGAAGACTAGTCTCTGTGCTATGTTTTAAATATTAATGGAAGACTAGTCTCTGTGCTATGATTTAAAATATGAATGGAAGACTAGTCTCTGTGCTATGATTTAAATATGAATGGAAGACTAGTCTCTGTGCTATGTTTTAAATATTAATGGAAGACTAGTCTCTGTGCTATGATTTAAATATGAATGGAAGACTAGTCTCTGTGCTATGTTTTAAATATTAATGGAAGACTAGTCTCTGTGCTATGATTTAAATATTAATGGAAGACTAGTCTCTGTGCTATGATTTAAAATATGAATGGAAGACTAGTCTCTGTGCTATGATTTAAATATGAATGGAAGACTAGTCTCTGTGCTATGATTTAAAATATTAATGGAAGACTAGTCTCTGTGCTATGATTTAAAATATTAATGGAAGACTAGTCTCTGTGCTATGATTTAAATATGAATGGAAGACTAGTCTCTGTGCTATGATTTAAAATATTAATGGAAGACTAGTCTCTGTGCTATGATTTAAAATATTAATGGAAGACTAGTCTCTGTGCTATAATTTAAATATGAATGGAAGACTAGTCTCTGTGCTATGATTTAAAATATTAATGGAAGACTAGTCTCTGTGCTATGATTTAAATATGAATGGAAGACTAGTCTCTGTGCTATGATTTAAATATTAATGGAAGACTAGCCTCTGTGCTATGATTTAAAATATTAATGGAAGACTAGCCTCTGTGCTATGATTTAAAATATTAATGGAAGACTAGCCTCTGTGCTATGATTTAAAATATTAATGGAAGACTAGCCTTTGTGCTATGATTTAAAATATGAATGGAAGACTAGTCTCTGTGCTATGATTTAAATAATAATGGAAGACTAGTCTCTGTGCTATGATTTAAATATGAATGGAAGACTAGTCTCTGTGCTATGATTTAAATATGAATGGAAGACTAGCCTCTGTGCTATGACTTAAAATATTAATGGAAGACTAGTCTCTGTGCTATGATTTAAAATATGAATGGAAGACTAGTCTCTGTGCTATGATTTAAAATATGAATGGAAGACTAGTCTCTGTGCTATGATTTAAAATATTAATGGAAGACTAGTCTCTGTGCTATGATTTAAAATATGAATGGAAGACTAGTCTCTGTGCTATGATTTAAAATATGAATGGAAGACTAGTCTCTGTGCTATGATTTAAAATATGAATGGAAGACTAGCCTCTGTGCTATGATTTAAAATATGAATGGAAGACTAGTCTCTGTGCTATGATTTAAAATATTAATGGAAGACTAGTCTCTGTGCTATGATTTAAAATATTAATGGAAGACTAGTCTCTGTGCTATGATTTAAATATGAATGGAAGACTAGTCTCTGTGCTATGATTTAAAATATTAATGGAAGACTAGTCTCTGTGCTATGATTTAAATATTAATGGAAGACTAGTCTCTGTGCTATGTTTTAAATATGAATGGAAGACTAGTCTCTGTGCTATCGATTTAAATATGAATGGAAGACTAGTCTCTGTGCTATGATTTAAATATTAATGGAAGACTAGTCTCTGTGCTATGATTTAAATATGAATGGAAGACTAGTCTCTGTGCTATGATTTAAAATATTAATGGAAGACTAGTCTCTGTGCTATGATTTAAATATGAATGGAAGACTAGTCTCTGTGCTATGATTTAAAATATTAATGGAAGACTAGTCTCTGTGCTATGATTTAAATATGAATGGAAGACTAGTCTCTGTGCTATGTTTTAAATATTAATGGAAGACTAGCCTCTGTGCTATGATTTAAATATGAATGGAAGACTAGTCTCTGTGCTATCGCTTAAAATATTAATGGAAGACTAGCCTCTGTGCTATGATTTAAATATGAATGGAAGACTAGTCTCTGTGCTATGTTTTAAAATATGAATGGAAGACTAGTCTCTGTGCTATGTTTTAAAATATGAATGGAAGACTAGTCTCTGTGCTATGTTTTAAATATGAATAGAAGACTAGTCTCTGTGCTATGTTTTAAATATGAATGGAAGACTAGTCTCTGTGCTATGATTTAAATATGAATGGAAGACTAGTCTCTGTGCTATGTTTTAAAATATGAATGGAAGACTAGTCTCTGTGCTATGTTTTAAATATGAATAGAAGACTAGTCTCTGTGCTATGTTTTAAATATGAATGGAAGACTAGTCTCTGTGCTATGTTTTAAATATGAATGGAAGACTAGTCTCTGTGCTATGATTTAAATATGAATAGAAGACTAGTCTCTGTGCTATGTTTTAAATATGAATGGAAGACTAGCCTCTGTGCTATGATTTAAATATGAATAGAAGACTAGTCTCTGTGCTATGTTTTAAATATGAATAGAAGACTAGTCTCTGTGCTATGTTTTAAATATTAATGGAAGACTAGTCTCTGTGCTATGATTTAAATATGAATAGAAGACTAGTCTCTGTGCTATGTTTTAAATATGAATGGAAGACTAGTCTCTGTGCTATGTTTTAAATATGAATAGAAGACTAGTCTCTGTGCTATGTTTTAAATATGAATGGAAGACTAGTCTCTGTGCTATGTTTTAAAATATGAATGGAAGACTAGTCTCTGTGCTATGTTTTAAATATGAATAGAAGACTAGTCTCTGTGCTATGTTTTAAATATGAATGGAAGACTAGTCTCTGTGCTATGTTTTAAATATGAATGGAAGACTAGTCTCTGTGCTATGATTTAAATATGAATAGAAGACTAGTCTCTGTGCTATGTTTTAAATATGAATGGAAGACTAGTCTCTGTGCTATGTTTTAAATATGAATAGAAGACTAGTCTCTGTGCTATGTTTTAAATATGAATGGAAGACTAGTCTCTGTGCTATGTTTAAAATATGAATGGAAGACTAGTCTCTGTGCTATGTTTTAAATATGAATGGAAGACTAGTCTCTGTGCTATGTTTTAAATATGAATAGAAGACTAGTCTCTGTGCTATGTTTTAAATATTAATGGAAGACTAGTCTCTGTGCTATGTTTTAAATATGAATGGAAGACTAGTCTCTGTGCTATGTTTTAAATATGAATGGAAGACTAGTCTATGTGCTATGTTTTAAATATGAATGGAAGACTAGTCTCTGTGCTATGTTTTAAATATGAATGGAAGACTAGTCTCTGTGCTATGTTTTAAATATGAATGGAAGACTAGTCTCTGTGCTATGTTTTAAATATGAATGGAAGACTAGTCTCTGTGCTATGTTTTAAATATGAATGGAAGACTAGTCTCTGTGCTATGTTTTAAATATGAATGGAAGACTAGTCTCTGTGCTATGTTTTAAATATGAATGGAAGACTAGTCTCTGTGCTATGTTTTAAATATGAATGGAAGACTAGTCTCTGTGCTATGTTTTAAATATGAATAGAAGACTAGTCTCTGTGCTATGTTTTAAATATGAATGGAAGACTAGTCTCTGTGCTATGTTTTAAATATGAATGGAAGACTAGTCTCTGTGCTATATTTTAAATATGAATGGAAGACTAGTCTCTGTGCTATGTTTTAAAATATGAATGGAAGACTAGTCTCTGTGCTATGTTTTAAATATGAATGGAAGACTAGTCTCTGTGCTATGTTTTAAATATGAATGGAAGACTAGCCTCTGTGCTATATTTTAAATATGAATGGAAGACTAGTCTCTGTGCTATGTTTTAAATATGAATGGAAGACTAGCCTCTGTGCTATATTTTAAATATGAATGGAAGACTAGTCTCTGTGCTATGATTTAAATATGAATGGAAGACTAGTCTCTGTGCTATGTTTTAAAATATGAATGGAAGACTAGTCTCTGTGCTATATTTTAAATATGAATGGAAGACTAGTCTCTGTGCTATGTTTTAAATATGAATAGAAGACTAGTCTCTGTGCTATCGTTTAAAATATGAATGGAAGACTAGTCTCTGTGCTATGTTTTAAATATGAATGGAAGACTAGTCTCTGTGCTATGTTTTAAAATATGAATGGAAGACTAGTCTCTGTGCTATCGTTTAAAATATTAATGGAAGACTAGTCTCTGTGCTATATTTTAAATATAAATGGAAGACTAGTCTCTGTGCTATGTTTTAAATATGAATGGAAGACTAGTCTCTGTGCTATGTTTTAAAATATGAATGGAAGACTAGTCTCTGTGCTATATTTTAAATATGAATGGAAGACTAGTCTCTGTGCTATGTTTTAAATATGAATAGAAGACTAGTCTCTGTGCTATGTTTTAAATATGAATGGAAGACTAGTCTCTGTGCTATGTTTTAAATATGAATAGAAGACTAGTCTCTGTGCTATGTTTTAAATATGAATGGAAGACTAGTCTCTGTGCTATGTTTTAAATATGAATGGAAGACTAGTCTCTGTGCTATGTTTTAAATATGAATAGAAGACTAGTCTCTGTGCTATGTTTTAAATATGAATGGAAGACTAGTCTCTGTGCTATGTTTTAAATATGAATGGAAGACTAGTCTCTGTGCTATCATTTAAATATGAATAGAAGACTAGTCTCTGTGCTATGTTTTAAATATGAATGGAAGACTAGTCTCTGTGCTATGTTTTAAATATGAATGGAAGACTAGTCTCTGTGCTATGTTTTAAATATGAATAGAAGACTAGTCTCTGTGCTATGTTTTAAATATGAATGGAAGACTAGTCTCTGTGCTATATTTTAAATATGAATGGAAGACTAGTCTCTGTGCTATGTTTTAAATATGAATGGAAGACTAGTCTCTGTGCTATGATTTAAATATGAATGGAAGACTAGTCTCTGTGCTATGTTTTAAATATGAATGGAAGACTAGTCTCTGTGCTATGTTTTAAAATATGAATGGAAGACTAGTCTCTGTGCTATGTTTTAAATATGAATGGAAGACTAGTCTCTGTGCTATGTTTTAAATATGAATGGAAGACTAGTCTCTGTGCTATGTTTTAAAATATGAATGGAAGACTAGTCTCTGTGCTATGTTTTAAATATTAATGGAAGACTAGTCTCTGTGCTATGTTTTAAATATGAATGGAAGACTAGTCTCTGTGCTATGTTTTAAATATGAATGGAAGACTAGTCTCTGTGCTATGTTTTAAATATGAATGGAAGACTAGTCTCTGTGCTATATTTTAAATATGAATGGAAGAGTAGTCTCTGTGCTATGTTTTAAATATGAATGGAAGACTAGTCTCTGTGCTATGTTTTAAATATGAATGGAAGACTAGTCTCTGTGCTATGTTTTAAATATGAATGGAAGACTAGTCTCTGTGCTATGTTTTAAATATGAATGGAAGACTAGTCTCTGTGCTATGATTTAAATATGAATGGAAGACTAGTCTCTGTGCTATGTTTTAAATATTAATGGAAGACTAGTCTCTGTGCTATGATTTAAAATATTAATGGAAGACTAGTCTCTGTGCTATGATTTAAATATGAATGGAAGACTAGTCTCTGTGCTATGATTTAAATATTAATGGAAGACTAGTCTCTGTGCTATCGATTTAAATATTAATGGAAGACTAGTCTCTGTGCTATGATTTAAAATATTAATGGAAGACTAGTCTCTGTGCTATCGATTTAAATATTAATGGAAGACTAGTCTCTGTGCTATCGATTTAAATATTAATGGAAGACTAGTCTCTGTGCTATGTTTTAAATATGAATGGAAGACTAGTCTCTGTGCTATCGATTTAAATATTAATGGAAGACTAGTCTCTGTGCTATGATTTAAAATATTAATGGAAGACTAGTCTCTGTGCTATCGATTTAAATATTAATGGAAGACTAGTCTCTGTGCTATGATTTAAATATGAATGGAAGACTAGTCTCTGTGCTATCGATTTAAATATTAATGGAAGACTAGTCTCTGTGCTATGATTTAAAATATTAATGGAAGACTAGTCTCTGTGCTATCGATTTAAATATTAATGGAAGACTAGTCTCTGTGCTATGATTTAAAATATTAATGGAAGACTAGTCTCTGTGCTATCGATTTAAATATTAATGGAAGACTAGTCTCTGTGCTATCGATTTAAATATTAATGGAAGACTAGTCTCTGTGCTATGATTTAAAATATTAATGGAAGACTAGTCTCTGTGCTATGATTTAAATATGAATGGAAGACTAGTCTCTGTGCTATGATTTAAAATATTAATGGAAGACTAGTCTCTGTGCTATGATTTAAATATGAATGGAAGACTAGTCTCTGTGCTATGATTTAAATATGAATGGAAGACTAGTCTCTGTGCTATGATTTAAAATATTAATGGAAGACTAGTCTCTGTGCTATGATTTAAATATGAATGGAAGACTAGTCTCTGTGCTATGATTTAAATATGAATGGAAGACTAGTCTCTGTGCTATGTTTTAAATATGAATGGAAGACTAGTCTCTGTGCTATGTTTTAAATATGAATGGAAGACTAGTCTCTGTGCTATGTTTTAAATATGAATGGAAGACTAGTCTCTGTGCTATGTTTTAAATATGAATGGAAGACTAGTCTCTGTGCTATGTTTTAAATATGAATGGAAGACTAGTCTCTGTGCTATGTTTTAAATATGAATGGAAGACTAGTCTCTGTGCTATGTTTTAAAATATGAATGGAAGACTAGTCTCTGTGCTATGTTTTAAATATGAATAGAAGACTAGTCTCTGTGCTATGTTTTAAATATGAATGGAAGACTAGTCTCTGTGCTATGATTTAAAATATGAATGGAAGACTAGTCTCTGTGCTATGATTTAAATATGAATGGAAGACTAGTCTCTGTGCTATGTTTTAAATATTAATGGAAGACTAGTCTCTGTGCTATGATTTAAAATATTAATGGAAGACTAGTCTCTGTGCTATGATTTAAATATGAATGGAAGACTAGTCTCTGTGCTATGATTTAAATATTAATGGAAGACTAGTCTCTGTGCTATCGATTTAAATATTAATGGAAGACTAGTCTCTGTGCTATGATTTAAAATATTAATGGAAGACTAGTCTCTGTGCTATCGATTTAAATATTAATGGAAGACTAGTCTCTGTGCTATCGATTTAAATATTAATGGAAGACTAGTCTCTGTGCTATGTTTTAAATATGAATGGAATACTAGTCTCTGTGCTATCGATTTAAATATTAATGGAAGACTAGTCTCTGTGCTATGATTTAAAATATTAATGGAAGACTAGTCTCTGTGCTATCGATTTAAATATTAATGGAAGACTAGTCTCTGTGCTATGATTTAAATATGAATGGAAGACTAGTCTCTGTGCTATCGATTTAAATATTAATGGAAGACTAGTCTCTGTGCTATGATTTAAAATATTAATGGAAGACTAGTCTCTGTGCTATCGATTTAAATATTAATGGAAGACTAGTCTCTGTGCTATCGATTTAAATATTAATGGAAGACTAGTCTCTGTGCTATGATTTAAAATATTAATGGAAGACTAGTCTCTGTGCTATGATTTAAATATGAATGGAAGACTAGTCTCTGTGCTATGATTTAAAATATTAATGGAAGACTAGTCTCTGTGCTATGATTTAAATATGAATGGAAGACTAGTCTCTGTGCTATGTTTTAAATATGAATGGAAGACTAGTCTCTGTGCTATGATTTAAATATGAATGGAAGACTAGTCTCTGTGCTATGATTTAAAATATTAATGGAAGACTAGTCTCTGTGCTATGATTTAAATATGAATGGAAGACTAGTCTCTGTGCTATGATTTAAATATGAATGGAAGACTAGTCTCTGTGCTATGTTTTAAATATGAATGGAAGACTAGTCTCTGTGCTATGTTTTAAATATTAATGGAAGACTAGTCTCTGTGCTATCGTTTAAAATATTAATGGAAGACTAGACTCTGTGCTATGTTTTAAATATTAATGGAAGACTAGTCTCTGTGCTATATTTTAAATATGAATGGAAGACTAGTCTCTGTGCTATATTTTAAATATGAATGGAAGACTAGTCTCTGTGCTATGTTTTAAATATTAATGGAAGACTAGTCTCTGTGCTATATTTTAAATATGAATGGAAGACTAGTCTCTGTGCTATGATTTAAAATATGAATGGAAGACTAGCCTCTGTGCTATGATTTAAAATATTAATGGAAGACTAGTCTCTGTGCTATGATTTAAATATGAATGGAAGACTAGTCTCTGTGCTATGATTTAAAATATTAATGGAAGACTAGTCTCTGTGCTATGATTTAAATATGAATGGAAGACTAGTCTCTGTGCTATGATTTAAAATATTAATGGAAGACTAGTCTCTGTGCTATGATTTAAATATGAATGGAAGACTAGTCTCTGTGCTATGTTTTAAATATGAATGGAAGACTAGCCTCTGTGCTATATTTTAAATATTAATGGAAGACTAGTCTCTGTGCTATATTTTAAATATGAATGGAAGACTAGTCTCTGTGCTATGATTTAAAATATTAATGGAAGACTAGTCTCTGTGCTATGATTTAAATATGAATGGAAGACTAGTCTCTGTGCTATGATTTAAAATATTAATGGAAGACTAGTCTCTGTGCTATGATTTAAATATGAATGGAAGACTAGTATCTGTGCTATGTTTTAAATATGAATGGAAGACTAGCCTCTGTGCTATATTTTAAATATTAATGGAAGACTAGTCTCTGTGCTATATTTTAAATATGAATGGAAGACTAGTCTCTGTGCTATATTTTAAATATGAATGGAAGACTAGTCTCTGTGCTATGTTTTAAATATTAATGGAAGACTAGTCTCTGTGCTATGATTTAAATATGAATGGAAGACTAGTCTCTGTGCTATGATTTTAAATATGAATGGAAGACTAGTCTCTGTGCTATGTTTTAAATATTAATGGAAGACTAGTCTCTGTGCTATGATTTAAAATATGAATGGAAGACTAGCCTCTGTGCTATGATTTAAATATGAATGGAAGACTAGTCTCTGTGCTATGATTTAAATATGAATGGAAGACTAGTCTCTGTGCTATGATATAAAATATGAATGGAAGACTAGTCTCTGTGCTATGATTTAAATATGAATGGAAGACTAGTCTCTGTGCTATGATATAAAATATGAATGGAAGACTAGTCTCTGTGCTATGATTTAAATATGAATGGAAGACTAGTCTCTGTGCTATATTTTAAATATGAATGGAAGACTAGTCTCTGTGCTATGATTTAAATATGAATGGAAGACTAGTCTCTGTGCTATGATATAAAATATGAATGGAAGACTAGTCTCTGTGCTATGATTTAAATATGAATGGAAGACTAGTCTCTGTGCTATGATTTAAAATATGAATGGAAGACTAGTTTCTGTGCTATGATTTAAAATATGAATGGAAGACTAGTTTCTGTGCTATGATTTAAAATATTAATGGAAGACTAGTTTCTGTGCTATGATTTAAAATATTAATGGAAGACTAGTCTCTGTGCTATGATTTAAAATATGAATGGAAGACTAGTTTCTGTGCTATGATTTAAAATATTAATGGAAGACTAGTTTCTGTGCTATGATTTAAAATATTAATGGAAGACTAGTCTCTGTGCTATGATTTAAAATATGAATGGAAGACTAGTTTCTGTGCTATGATTTAAAATATTAATGGAAGACTAGTTTCTGTGCTATGATTTAAAATATTAATGGAAGACTAGTCTCTGTGCTATGATTTAAAATATGAATGGAAGACTAGTTTCTGTGCTATGATTTAAAATATTAATGGAAGACTAGTTTCTGTGCTATGATTTAAAATATTAATGGAAGACTAGTTTCTGTGCTATGATTTAAAATATTAATGGAAGACTAGTCTCTGTGCTATGATTTAAAATATGAATGGAAGACTAGTTTCTGTGCTATGATTTAAAATATTAATGGAAGACTAGTTTCTGTGCTATGATATAAAATATGAATGGAAGACTAGTTTCTGTGCTATGATTTAAAATATTAATGGAAGACTAGTCTCTGTGCTATGATTTAAAATATGAATGGAAGACTAGTCTCTGTGCTATGTTTTAAATATGAATGGAAGACTAGTCTCTGTGCTATGATATAAAATATGAATGGAAGACTAGTCTCTGTGCTATGATATAAAATATGAATGGAAGACTAGTCTCTGTGCTATGATTTAAATATGAATGGAAGACTAGTCTCTGTGCTATGTTTTAAATATGAATGGAAGACTAGTCTCTGTGCTATGATTTAAATATGAATGGAAGACTAGTCTCTGTGCTATGATATAAAATATGAATGGAAGACTAGTCTCTGTGCTATGTTTTAAATATGAATGGAAGACTAGTCTCTGTGCTATGTTTTAAATATGAATGGAAGACTAGTCTCTGTGCTATGATATAAAATATGAATGGAAGACTAGCCTCTGTGCTATGTTTTAAATATGAATGGAAGACTAGTCTCTGTGCTATGTTTTAAATATGAATGGAAGACTAGTCTCTGTGCTATGATATAAAATATGAATGGAAGACTAGCCTCTGTGCTATGTTTTAAATATGAATGGAAGACTAGCCTCTGTGCTATGTTTTAAATATGAATGGAAGACTAGCCTCTGTGCTATGATTTAAATATGAATGGAAGACTAGTCTCTGTGCTATGATATAAAATATGAATGGAAGACTAGTCTCTGTGCTATGATTTAAATATGAATGGAAGACTAGTCTCTGTGCTATGTTTTAAATATTAATGGAAGACTAGCCTCTGTGCTATGATTTAAATATGAATGGAAGATTAGTCTCTGTGCTATGTTTTAAATATTAATGGAAGACTAGTCTCTGTGCTATGATTTAAAATATGAATGGAAGACTAGTCTCTGTGCTATGTTTTAAATATTAATGGAAGACTAGTCTCTGTGCTATGATTTAAAATATGAATGGAAGACTAGTCTCTGTGCTATGTTTTAAATATTAATGGAAGACTAGTCTCTGTGCTATGATTTAAATATGAATGGAAGACTAGTCTCTGTGCTATGATATAAAATATTAATGGAAGACTAGCTTCTGTGCTATGATTTAAATATGAATGGAAGACTAGCCTCTGTGCTATGATATAAAATATTAATGGAAGACTAGCCTCTGTGCTATGATTTAAATATGAATGGAAGACTAGTCTCTGTGCTATGATATAAAATATTAATGGAAGACTAGCTTCTGTGCTATGATTTAAATATGAATGGAAGACTAGCCTCTGTGCTATGATATAAAATATTAATGGAAGACTAGCTTCTGTGCTATGATTTAAATATTAATGGAAGACTAGCCTCTGTGCTATGATTTAAATATTAATGGAAGACTAGTCTCTGTGCTATGTTTTAAATATGAATGGAAGATTAGTCTCTGTGCTATGTTTTAAATATTAATGGAAGACTAGCCTCTGTGCTATGATTTAAAATATGAATGGAAGACTAGTCTCTGTGCTATGATATAAAATATTAATGGAAGACTAGCTTCTGTGCTATGATTTAAATATGAATGGAAGACTAGTCTCTGTGCTATGATATAAAATATGAATGGAAGACTAGCTTCTGTGCTATGTTTTAAATATGAATGGAAGACTAGTCTCTGTGCTATGATTTAAAATATGAATGGAAGACTAGTCTCTGTGCTATGTTTTAAATATTAATGGAAGACTAGTCTCTGTGCTATGATATAAAATATTAATGGAAGACTAGTCTCTGTGCTATGTTTTAAATATGAATGGAAGACTAGTCTCTGTGCTATGATTTAAAATATGAATGGAAGACTAGTCTCTGTGCTATGATATAAAATATTAATGGAAGACTAGCTTCTGTGCTATGATTTAAATATGAATGGAAGACTAGCCTCTGTGCTATGTTTTAAATATTAATGGAAGACTAGTCTCTGTGCTATGTTTTAAATATTAATGGAAGACTAGCCTCTGTGCTATGATATAAAATATTAATGGAAGACTAGCTTCTGTGCTATGATTTAAATATGAATGGAAGACTAGTCTCTGTGCTATGTTTTAAAATATGAATGGACGACTAGTCTCTGTGCTATGTTTTAAATATTAATGGAAGACTAGCCTCTGTGCTATGTTTTAAATATTAATGGAAGACTAGCCTCTGTGCTATGTTTTAAATATGAATGGAAGACTAGCCTCTGTGCTATGATTTAAAATATGAATGGACGACTAGTCTCTGTGCTATGTTTTAAATATTAATAGAAGACTAGCCTCTGTGCTATGATATAAAATATTAATGGAAGACTAGCTTCTGTGCTATGATTTAAATATGAATGGAAGACTAGTCTCTGTGCTATGTTTTAAATATTAATGGAAGACTAGTCTCTGTGCTATGATTTAAATATGAATGGAAGACTAGCCTCTGTGCTATGTTTTAAATATTAATGGAAGACTAGTCTCTGTGCTATGTTTTAAATATTAATGGAAGACTAGCCTCTGTGCTATGATTTAAATATGAATGGAAGACTAGCCTCTGTGCTATGATTTAAATATTAATGGAAGACTAGCCTCTGTGCTATGATTTAAATATGAATGGAAGACTAGCCTCTGTGCTATGTTTTAAATATTAATGGAAGACTAGTCTCTGTGCTATGATTTAAAATATTAATGGAAGACTAGTCTCTGTGCTATGTTTTAAATATGAATAGAAGACTAGTCTCTGTGCTATGTTTTAAATATGAATAGAAGACTAGTCTCTGTGCTATGTTTTAAATATGAATAGAAGACTAGTCTCTGTGCTATGATTTAAATATGAATGGAAGACTAGCCTCTGTGCTATGTTTTAAATATTAATGGAAGACTAGCCTCTGTGCTATGATTTAAATATGAATGGAAGACTAGTCTCTGTGCTATGATTTAAATATGAATGGAAGACTAGTCTCTGTGCTATGATTTAAAATATGAATGGAAGACTAGTCTCTGTGCTATGATTTAAAATATGAATTGAAGACTAGTCTCTGTGCTATGATTTAAAATATGAATGGAAGACTAGTCTCTGTGCTATGATTTAAATATGAATGTAAGACTAGTCTCTGTGCTATGATTTAAATATGAATGGAAGACTAGTCTCTGTGCTATGATTTAAATATTAATGGAAGACTAGTCTCTGTGCTATGATTTAAAATATTAATGGAAGACTAGCCTCTGTGCTATGTTTTAAATATGAATGGAAGACTAGTCTCTGTGCTATGTTTTAAATATGAATGGAAGACTAGTCTCTGTGCTATGATTTAAAATATTAATGGAAGACTAGCCTCTGTGCTATGATTTAAAATATTAATGGAAGACTAGCCTCTGTGCTATGATTTAAAATATGAATGGAAGACTAGCCTCTGTGCTATGTTTTAAATATGAATGGAAGACTAGTCTCTGTGCTATGATTTAAATATGAATGGAAGACTAGTCTCTGTGCTATGATTTAAAATATGAATGGAAGACTAGTCTCTGTGCTATGATTTAAAATATTAATGGAAGACTAGCCTCTGTGCTATGATTTAAAATATGAATGGAAGACTAGTCTCTGCTATGTTTTAAATATGAATGGAAGACTAGTCTCTGTGCTATGATTTAAATATTAATGGAAGACTAGTCTCTGTGCTATGATTTAAATATGAATGGAAGACTAGTCTCTGTGCTATGATTTAAAATATGAATGGAAGACTAGTCTCTGTGCTATGATTTAAAATATGAATGGAAGACTAGCCTCTGTGCTATGATTTAAATATTAATGGAAGACTAGTCTCTGTGCTATGTTTTAAATATTAATGGAAGACTAGTCTCTGTGCTATATTTTAAATATGAATGGAATACTAGTCTCTGTGCTATGTTTTAAATATTAATGGAAGACTAGTCTCTGTGCTATCTTTTAAAATATTAATGGAATACTAGTCTCTGTGCTATCGTTTAAAATATTAATGGAAGACTAGCCTCTGTGCTATGATTTAAATATGAATGGAAGACTAGTCTCTGTGCTATGTTTTAAATATTAATGGAAGACTAGTCTCTGTGCTATGTTTTAAATATTAATGGAAGACTAGTCTCTGTGCTATATTTTAAATATGAATGGAATACTAGTCTCTGTGCTATGTTTTAAATATTAATGGAAGACTAGTCTCTGTGCTATCTTTTAAAATATTAATGGAATACTAGTCTCTGTGCTATCGTTTAAAATATTAATGGAAGACTAGCCTCTGTGCTATGATTTAAATATGAATGGAAGACTAGTCTCTGTGCTATGTTTTAAATATTAATGGAAGACTAGTCTCTGTGCTATATTTTAAATATTAATGGAAGACTAGTCTCTGTGCTATGTTTTAAATATTAATGGAAGACTAGTCTCTGTGCTATATTTTAAATATGAATGGAATACTAGTCTCTGTGCTATGTTTTAAATATTAATGGAAGACTAGTCTCTGTGCTATGATTTAAATATGAATGGAAGACTAGTCTCTGTGCTATGATTTAAAATATGAATGGAAGACTAGTCTCTGTGCTATGATTTAAAATATTAATGGAAGACTAGTCTCTGTGCTATGATTTAAAATATGAATGGAAGACTAGTCTCTGTGCTATGATTTAAAATATGAATGGAAGACTAGTCTCTGTGCTATGATTTAAAATATGAATGGAAGACTAGTCTCTGTGCTATGATTTAAAATATGAATGGAAGACTAGTCTCTGTGCTATGATTTAAAATATGAATGGAAGACTAGTCTCTGTGCTATGATTTAAAATATTAATGGAAGACTAGTCTCTGTGCTATGATTTAAATATTAATGGAAGACTAGCCTCTGTGCTATGTTTTAAATATGAATGGAGGACTAGTCTCTGTGCTATGATTTAAAAAATTAATGGAAGACTAGTCTCTGTGCTATGATTTAAAATATGAATGGAAGACTAGTCTCTGTGCTATGATTTAAAATATGAATGGAAGACTAGTCTCTGTGCTATGATTTAAAATATTAATGGAAGACTAGTCTCTGTGCTATGATTTAAAATATTAATGGAAGACTAGTCTCTGTGCTATGATTTAAAATATGAATGGAAGACTAGTCTCTGTGCTATGATTTAAAATATGAATGGAAGACTAGTCTCTGTGCTATGATTTAAAATATTAATGGAAGACTAGCCTCTGTGCTATGTTTTAAATATGAATGGAAGACTAGTCTCTGCTATGTTTTAAATATGAATGGAAGACTAGTCTCTGTGCTATGATTTAAAATATTAATGGAAGACTAGCCTCTCTGCTATGTTTTAAATATGAATGGAAGACTAGTCTCTGTGCTATGTTTTAAATATGAATGGAAGACTAGTCTCTGTGCTATATTTTAAATATGATTAGAAGACTAGTCTCTGTGCTATATTTTAAATATGAATGGATGACTAGTCTCTGTGCTATGATTTAAAATATTAATGGAAGACTAGTCTCTGTGCTATGATTTAAAATATAAATGGAAGACTAGTCTCTGTGCTATGATTTAAATATGAATGGAAGACTAGTCTCTGTGCTATGTTTTAAATATGAATAGAAGACTAGTCTCTGCTATGTTTTAAATATGAATGGAAGACTAGTCTCTGCTATGTTTTAAATATGAATGGAAGACTAGTCTCTGCTATGTTTTAAATATGATTAGAAGACTAGTCTCTGTGCTATATTTTAAATATGAATGGATGACTAGTCTCTGTGCTATGATTTAAAATATGAATGGAAGACTAGTCTCTGTGCTATGATTTAAAATATAAATGGAAGACTAGTCTCTGTGCTATGATTTAAAATATGAATGGAAGACTAGTCTCTGTGCTATGATTTAAATATGAATGGAAGACTAGTCTCTGTGCTATGTTTTAAATATGAATAGAAGACTAGTCTCTGCTATGTTTTAAATATGAATGGAAGACTAGTCTCTGTGCTATGTTTTAAATATGAATGGAAGACTAGTCTCTGTGCTATGATTTAAAATATGAATGGAAGACTAGTCTCTGTGCTATGTTTTAAATATGAATGGAAGACTAGTCTCTGTGCTATGTTTTAAATATGAATAGAAGACTAGTCTCTGTGCTATATTTTAAATATGATTAGAAGACTAGTCTCTGTGCTATATTTTAAATATGAATGGAATACTAGTCTCTGTGCTATGTTTTAAATATGAATGGAAGACTAGTCTCTGTGCTATGTTTTAAATATGAATGGAAGACTAGTCTCTGTGCTATGTTTTAAATATGAATAGAAGACTAGTCTCTGTGCTATGATTTAAAATATGAATGGAAGACTAGTCTCTGTGCTATAATTTAAAATATTAATGGAAGACTAGTCTCTGTGCTATGATTTAAAATATGAATGGAAGACTAGTCTCTGTGCTATGATTTAAATATGAATGGAAGAGTAGTCTCTGTGCTATGATTTAAAATATGAATGGAAGACTAGTCTCTGTGCTATGATTTAAATATGAATGGAAGACTAGTCTCTGTGCTATGATTTAAAATATTAATGGAAGACTAGTCTCTGTGCTATGATTTAAAATATGAATGGAAGACTAGTCTCTGTGCTATGATTTAAATATGAATGGAAGAGTAGTCTCTGTGCTATGATTTAAAATATTAATGGAAGACTAGTCTCTGTGCTATGATTTAAAATATGAATGGAAGACTAGTCTCTGTGCTATGTTTTAAATATGAATGGAAGACTAGTCTCTGTGCTATGATTTAAAATATTAATGGAAGACTAGTCTCTGTGCTATGATTTAAATATGAATGGAAGAGTAGTCTCTGTGCCATGATTTAAAATATTAATGGAAGACTAGTCTCTGTGCTATGATTTAAAATATTAATGGAAGACTAGCCTCTGTGCTATGTTTTAAATATGAATGGAAGACTAGTCTCTGTGCTATGTTTTAAATATGAATGGAAGACTAGTCTCTGTGCTATATTTTAAATATGATTAGAAGACTAGTCTCTGTGCTATATTTTAAATATGAATGGATGACTAGTCTCTGTGCTATGATTTAAAATATTAATGGAAGACTAGTCTCTGTGCTATGATTTAAAATATGAATGGAAGACTAGTCTCTGTGCTATGATTTAAAATATAAATGGAAGACTAGTCTCTGTGCTATGTTTTAAATATGAATGGAAGACTAGTCTCTGCTATGTTTTAAATATGAATGGAAGACTAGTCTCTGTGCTATGTTTTAAATATGAATGGAAGACTAGTCTCTGTGCTATGATTTAAAATATGAATGGAAGACTAGTCTCTGTGCTATGTTTTAAATATGAATGGAAGACTAGTCTCTGTGCTATGTTTTAAATATGAATAGAAGACTAGTCTCTGTGCTATATTTTAAATATGATTAGAAGACTTGTCTCTGTGCTATATTTTAAATATGAATGGAAGACTAGTCTCTGTGCTATGTTTTAAATATGAATGGAAGACTAGTCTCTGTGCTATGTTTTAAATATGAATGGAAGACTAGTCTCTGTGCTATGTTTTAAATATGAATGGAAGACTAGTCTCTGTGCTATGTTTTAAATATGATTAGAAGACTAGTCTCTGTGCTATATTTTAAATATGAATGGAATACTAGTCTCTGTGCTATGTTTTAAATATGAATGGAAGACTAGTCTCTGTGCTATGTTTTAAATATGAATGGAAGACTAGTCTCTGTGCTATGTTTTAAATATGAATGGAAGACTAGTCTCTGTGCTATGTTTTAAATATGAATGGAAGACTAGTCTCTGTGCTATGTTTTAAATATGAATGGAAGACTAGTCTCTGTGCTATGTTTTAAATATGAATGGAAGACTAGTCTCTGTGCTATGTTTTAAATATGAATGGAAGACTAGTCTCTGTGCTATGATTTAAAATATTAATGGAAGACTAGTCTCTGTGCTATGATTTAAAATATTAATGGAAGACTAGCCTCTGTGCTATGTTTTAAATATGAATGGAAGACTAGTCTCTGCTATGTTTTAAATATGAATGGAAGACTAGTCTCTGTGCTATGTTTTAAATATGAATGGAAGACTAGTCTCTTTGTTTTTTTTTAATATGATTAGAAGACTAGTCTCTGTGCTATATTTTAAATATGAATGGATGACTAGTCTCTGTGCTATGATTTAAAATATTAATGGAAGACTAGTCTCTGTGCTATGATTTAAAATATGAATGGAAGACTAGTCTCTGCTATGTTTTAAATATGAATGGAAGACTAGTCTCTGTGCTATGATTTAAAATATAAATGGAAGACTAGTCTCTGTGCTATGTTTTAAATATGAATGGAAGACTAGTCTCTGCTATGTTTTAAATATGAATGGAAGACTAGTCTCTGTGCTATGTTTTAAATATGAATGGAAGACTAGTCTCTGTGCTATGATTTAAAATATGAATGGAAGACTAGTCTCTGTGCTATGTTTTAAATATGAATGGAAGACTAGTCTCTGTGCTATGTTTTAAATATGAATAGAAGACTAGTCTCTGTGCTATATTTTAAATATGATTAGAAGACTAGTCTCTGTGCTATATTTTAAATATGAATGGAATACTAGTCTCTGTGCTATGTTTTAAATATGAATGGAAGACTAGTCTCTGTGCTATGTTTTAAATATGAATGGAAGACTAGTCTCTGTGCTATGTTTTAAATATGAATAGAAGACTAGTCTCTGTGCTATATTTTAAATATGAATGGAATACTAGTCTCTGTGCTATGTTTTAAATATTAATGGAAGACTAGTCTCTGTGCTATGATTTAAATATGAATGGAAGACTAGTCTCTGTGCTATGTTTTAAATATGAATGGAAGACTAGTCTCTGTGCTATCGTTTAAAATATTAATGGAAGACTAGTCTCTGTGCTATGTTTTAAATATTAATGGAAGACTAGTCTCTGTGCTATGATTTAAAATATGAATGGAAGACTAGTCTCTGTGCTATGTTTTAAATATGAATGGAAGACTAGTCTCTGTGCTATGATTTAAATATGAATGGAAGACTAGTCTCTGTGCGATGATTTAAAATATTAATGGAAGACTAGTCTCTTTGCTATGATTTAAAATATGAATGGAAGACTAGTCTCTGTGCTATGATTTAAAATATTAATGGAAGACTAGTCTCTGTGCTATGATTTAAATATGAATGGAAGACTAGTCTCTGTGCTATGATTTAAAATATTAATGGAAGACTAGTCTCTGTGCTATGATTTAAAATATGAATGGAAGACTAGTCTCTGTGCTATGATTTAAAATATTAATGGAAGACTAGTCTCTGTGCTATGATTTAAAATATTAATGGAAGACTAGTCTCTGTGCTATGATTTAAATATGAATGGAAGACTAGTCTCTGTGCTATGATTTAAAATATTAATGGAAGACTAGTCTCTGTGCTATGATTTAAAATATTAATGGAAGACTAGCCTCTGTGCTATGTTTTAAATATGAATGGAAGACTAGTCTCTGCTATGTTTTAAATATGAATGGAAGAGTAGTCTCTGTGCTATGATTTAAAATATGAATGGAAGACTAGTCTCTGTGCTATCGTTTAAAATATTAATGGAAGACTAGTCTCTGTGCTATCGTTTAAAATATTAATGGAAGACTAGTCTCTGTGCTATGTTTTAAATATTAATGGAATACTAGTCTCTGTGCTATCGTTTAAAATATTAATGGAAGACTAGTCTCTGTGCTATCGTTTAAAATATTAATGGAAGACTAGTCTCTGTGCTATGTTTTAAATATGAATGGAAGACTAGTCTCTGCTATGTTTTAAATATGAATGGAAGAGTAGTCTCTGTGCTATGATTTAAAATATGAATGGAAGACTAGTCTCTGTGCTATCGTTTAAAATATTAATGGAAGACTAGTCTCTGTGCTATCGTTTAAAATATTAATGGAAGACTAGTCTCTGTGCTATGTTTTAAATATTAATGGAAGACTAGTCTCTGTGCTATCGTTTAAAATATTAATGGAAGACTAGTCTCTGTGCTATGTTTTAAATATTAATGGAAGACTAGTCTCTGTGCTATGTTTTAAATATGAATGGAAGACTAGTCTCTGTGCTATGATTTAAAATATTAATGGAAGACTAGTCTCTGTGCTATGTTTTAAATATTAATGGAAGACTAGTCTCTGTGCTATCGTTTAAAATATTAATGGAAGACTAGTCTCTGTGCTATGATTTAAAATATGAATGGAAGACTAGTCTCTGTGCTATGTTTTAAATATGAATGGAAGACTAGTCTCTGTGCTATGATTTAAAATATTAATGGAAGACTAGTCTCTGTGCTATGTTTTAAATATGAATGGAAGACTAGTCTCTGTGCTATGATTTAAAATATTAATGGAAGACTAGTCTCTGTGCTATGTTTTAAATATTAATGGAAGACTAGTCTCTGTGCTATCGTTTAAAATATTAATGGAAGACTAGTCTCTGTGCTATGTTTTAAATATTAATGGAAGACTAGTCTCTGTGCTATGTTTTAAATATGAATGGAAGACTAGTCTCTGCTATGTTTTAAATATGAATGGAAGAGTAGTCTCTGTGCTAT